>NW_009631932.1:0-13820 GCF_000690535.1 Cariama cristata
CCCTGTTTTAGCCAAACCAGGACACTCTTGAAGATAATGAAGCTTTATAGGCACCCTTTGAATGTGAAGGCAGTATGGAAGGACTGTTAGAAAACAAAATACTTGGCTGAGATAGGTATCAGGAACTGAACAGAGAGGAGATTCAGTGTCTGAGTAGTCATGAGAAGGTAATTAATATGTCAGTAAAAGCCTGGAAGAACTTAAAAAATCAAATCAAGTATTTTTTATTTGATGTGATGGGGAAGAGAGGAACCAGCATAGTGGAGAAAGAAGGCAGTAACATGGTCAAAGTGGTGGACTAAAAAAATTTGTATTTGAAGCAGTCTTGTGGTCACTGAGAAAATTACATTTGTCATGAGCTTAAAAGTTGTGTTACAGTAATTGAGATATAAGATGAAAGTGATGATGAGAAATTAATTTTTTATATATGAATAGTCTTAGATACACTACATAGGAAGCACCTGCAAGTTTTAGAAATACTGTGAACAAGAAGATCCAAATAGATATTCAAATTTAAGATAATTCCTAGGTTATAGAACAGATTCATGGACAGGAGGACAAATCCATACTGCTTGAGGAAGGCTGGGACATGGAAATCCTAGAGATTTTAATGAACTTAAATGAGGGTAAGATCTGTACAAAAGGCAGTAGAAACAGATGAATATTTTAGTTTTGACAGGAGAGTGAAGTCTGAAACAGAAAAGTAGATCTGTCAGTCATCAGCATAGATGTAGTAGTTGTACTTCTCACACTCTTCTTAAGCATCTACTTTTGGCCACTTCTAGGGAGAAGTTACTAGAATAGATAGACCTTTTCATTTGATACATTTGGGGTTGTTTCAGTGACATGCACTGGGTAGGTGCTGGTGATTACAATCAGTTCTAAGTAGCATGCTTAATGAGTTTAGAAGCAAAAGGATAGCAGGGCTGTTGAAGAGGCCAGTGGTGTCAAAGTTGCAGATTTTTTCTGTGGTGGGAAAGGCAAAATATATTTCCTCTGTACTTTCTGGGAAAGATCTGAAGGTAAATGAGAGACTGAAAAAGAGACTTGGGGTAAGTGAGTGAATCAGGAGGAAGGACGAAATTATGTCGCTGATGCAAAGTAGAGAGATTATAGAAGAAGAGAGTACAGTAAAAATTTCACCATGGATGGAAAGGTCAGAGATGCAAAAATAGAAGGCATCAGAGAGAAAATGCTAAGGGGATAATAAATTTCATGTTGTATTATGTTTTCTCTGTTTTCTTGTAATTAATACCCAAACTCAGAGATAAAAGGAGTAGAGTGTTGGAAAATAAAGGCAGCAAAAAGGTGAGGAGACACAAGTCAGTTAAGCTTGAGAAATACATTTGGTTAGGCATTCGGATGAGAGAACCAATTTGTTGTAAAGCAAGTGAGCAGACCACTGGTGCACCACTGGCATCCTAGGAGCAAAATATGTGGTGGTTAGCATACAGAGCTGAAGGAGTGCAAGATGGACGTTAAAGTGGAAAGGAGGAACAAAACTGTAGAAGCCTTAAAAGGATGGAGAGAATTAGCAACTAATTACAGGTAAGAGGGAACAAGGGGTGGAAAAATCATCAGTACCAATGATCTGAAAGTCATGAAATAATGAACAATAATATGTGAGCAAATGAACTGATTCTATCACAGTGATATCACAGTGATAGTTGGGTAGGGATAAAGAATGACTAGTAATAAAAGACTAGATACAGACCAAGGTGAAAAGCTAATCAGGGAGATAGACAAACCACTCTGGCGCTCACAACTGCCTATTTAAGATAGGGGATTATCAGTAAAAATAGATTAGGCAAAGAAATGGTGATTATAGCATAGAGAACAATTTTGTACTACCATGTGGATAGTGATTTTAAACTAGTTCTTTTATGTTCACTTAGACAGTTCTGTTGAACTTTTAAAGTGTATACTAAGGTAACCAAGTACCTATATAAAATGAATAAAACAGAGTGTGTTTTAAAAAAAGAATAGTATTAAAGGTACATGGGTGTGTGCCCCTCATGTTACTGTTTTATTTCCTGTAGCTTATTAAAAAAGCAATTGTTTCCTTGTTTTATTTTGTGAAATGTGCTCAGGGCAGTTTGACTGCTTGAATGGTGTGAAACAAGAGTGCAATGTAAACTGTGACTGTACTTGGAAATAAAGTTTTAATTAGAAGTGTCATCCTGATTATATAGCTATAGATATAGGTATAGATACAGAGGCAAAATGACTAGCATGAGACAAGGTGCCAGGTTGTTTTTCAGAGGAAATAACCTGAATAAAAGTTATTACTGGAATTATACGCATAAATTACATATTTACAACAGATTCCATTAGAAATATACATCCAAAAGTAAAGGGCAGTGTGCATGGGAATCAATATTGCTACATATACATAGTTACTGCCATTTTAAATGCTTAGGGTATCTAAGTAAACAATGCAAGGCTTAAGATAGGGTGTGGGACCTGCATTCAGGAGGAACCTTTGAGTTACTGGGTTTAGTCATTTTTTTGTCTGTTTGATTGGATGTTTTTCCAATAACTTGATCTTCTAGCCTAAAATTGATGGAATTTATTTAGTGATGAAAGATTTGTGAGTTTTTCAAACACAAGTTTTTGTCTTTTTATCTTATGTCCAAAATCCTGATTATTCAGTCTTTAATTCCTATCAACAGAGATTAGTGAAAAACATTGTAACCAAGTACTGGTTGCTTCTTCTATTTCTTAATATGAAAACTTGTTAAAAATGATAGTGTACTGCTTTTATACCTCTTGTCTATGATTCCTTAGCTGATGTTTATTTGGCAGTGTAAGTAGCCTGCCCTGAGCACCAAGTACTGTCATAACCTCCTGACTTCTCTACTAGTCATGCTATGTCAACTGTGAAGTGCCACTATAGTTTCTTCCGCAATTGAAATTAGTCAAATAAGGTTTTATTAAATTCATTTTGAAACTTTGTTTTAATGCTTCTTGGTTTTGAATGTTGGTCAGTCTGTACTGAAGTCTTCGGTGCTTCATCCAAATGACTGGCAGTCATGCTAACTTACTTCTTTCTTAAATTGTTCAACTGGGGAGACAGCTTTTGCACCTGTTGTACTTAGATTTTTTAAAATTTTTGTCCCATACATGGATTCAAATTGAATGTTTGGTATTCACACTGAAGACTATTTCTTATGGCTTCAGCAATGTGCAGAGGACAGCCCCTGCTTCCTTTTGTGCCAACAGTGCAATAGTGAAAGAACAAATTGACCTCAGTTCTTTTGAAGTACTTCTCTGAGTCAGAGCACCCTCATTGTGAGTTTTGCCTGGATTACTCTTTTGCCATAGAGTTCTTTGCTTTTTGTTTTAATTTATTTAATCTTTCCTTTTTATTTTCTTTATTTCTACATTTCTTTTTCCTGCTACTTTTGTTTACATTTCAGTGAAGCTGATGGAGAATGAGTCTTCTAGTTTTAGCCACATGCTGTTTCCTTTCCCCTTATTATTTCCTCTCTCTCCCCCATATTTGCATATTCCCAGTACAGAAATACACCGTATTGATACTCATGCAAACTGTATTATTGGATGGAGGCTATTTCCCAAGCCAAAGCTCATTTTTCTTGTCTTTTATGCCCAAAGAACAGATATAATAAAAAAATAATTCATCAATAGTTTCAGAAAGTCATGAACCTTACCATCAAGATGAAATACTTTCTAGCTTCATGTGTATTTTGCTACTCAGCTACCACTGGAAGAAGATTATTCCAAGCACTACAAGGATCTTGAAAAAGGCAAATTCCATAAAATTGGTATCCAGGAAACTGTATCTGATGAAAATGAGAGTAAACTTCAGTGTGCCTTCTCTTGTGCTAAGGAAGCTCCCTCTGCTCACCAGGCAAGAACAGGCAGACAGTCTACTTCTTAATGGAGTGCTTTTATCTGAGCAATCGCAATTTACAAGCTACTATAACTTGTGGTTACTCCCTGCACATTGTGTTCCTCCTTGGGTGACTAAATTCTGCATCTCAATTCCAGGGCTGCTGTTTCATAGGAGGAAAGCAATATGACATATTTTGCTTGAAGGAATTGACACAGCTGATGTGAGTTCACTGGTTCACATCAGAATAACATGAATAGAATATAGGAGTCTTACACTTGCAGCCTTTTCTTGCACTTGCAACACTGTCCTCCATGTAACCTCCTTCTTTAGTGACCACAAGAATCGTCGGAAGCTCCAGTCATTTGATGTCACCTTCCAAAAAGGACACTTTGCCTGTATTTAAATGTACAATTAGGACTTAAAATCCTCCTGAGACTTAATAAAGAGGGTCACTTCCTCCTCAAGTAGCATTTACAGAGTATTGCGTATCATCTCATTGCCTTCTGGATGCTTGCACCAAATAGAAATTTGATTAGTTTCTGATACCTTCGAATATCTGTCAAACTTAAGGGAAGGATCTTCGTATAATCCACTACTCAGTGTAAGGAGAAGGACCATCAAATGCATCCTGGGGATTTCAAAATCCCGTACTTCAGCCTGTCCTTTCCTTCCCATAGCCTTGGATAAAAGATCTAGAAAATACGTGAAATTGCTGGTTATTCTAGGGAAATGTGTGTACTTCAGAGTTTCTCCACTGAGAGCTGATATGGCTACCATGTTCTTGAATGTGTTTAGAATTTGTGGAAAATCTCCTGTGCATTCACTGGGAAGAGTTTATGGCTGTGGGAATTTTAGAAACTTACCTTTCCTCTGGGCCTTTCCCTCATGCTTCTGTAGATCTTGATGGTATAATTGCTGTGAACCTAGCCACAGCAATTAGGACCTGCAAGATCTAAGGATTTCAATCTTCTAGCGTAGACTATTTCAGAAGAGAAAGCAGTTTCAGTAGTTTAAAGTTACTCTCGAATGTCTTGGTGTTCATCCCATGACACAGGTGAATCTTTGTCTTCATTGTACAACTCCCATGCATCAGGTGCTCATGATAACCTCCAAAAGGTTCCCTTCTTCCTTGTTTGGGTTCAGAGGTACAGGCTTCAAGTGTTTACTTAAAAACCTATCATCTCCACAGTGCTAAGTCCTCTGACCCTGAATTAGCATATCTGCGGTGTGAATAAGAAGCCATGTCTTTGTCCCAGTGTCACTCTCCTTTTTCATCTTTCCAATGAATTGGCCAGGTTATCTCAGTACTCAGCCATTGTTACCTCTGACATATGAATCCCTAAGGATGTGACCCTTGGTTATGATATTAAATTTGTGGCTATTTCTCTACTCCCCTCAGTAACTATGATCACTACTCCTTTTCCAGTATTGTGACAGAAGCCAGGAAGATTCTTGGATAGAGACCTGCTTTGGGAGGAGTTACACTGTCTGTTTTTTGTTGTTTTTTTTTTCTTTCTTCTGATACTCAAGGCCTAATTCCATTTACTTTAGGTGAATCATAGAATCATGGAATCATAGAATGGTTTGGGTTGGAAGGGACCTTAAAGATCATGTAGTTCCAACCCCCTGCCATGGGCAGGGACACCTTCCACTAGACCAGGTTGCTCAAAGCCCCATCCAGCCTGGCCTTGAAGACTTCCAGGGAGGGCTTATCCACAACTTCCCTGGACAATTTGTTCCAGTGTCTCACCACCCTCACAGTAAAGAGTTTCTTCCTAATGTGGAATCTAAACCTACCCTTTCTCAGTTTAAAACAATTAAACCTCATCCTATCACTGCACTCCCTGGTAAAGAGTCCCTCCCTATCTTTCCTGTAGGCCTCCTTAAGGGGAAAGAGAGTTTTGTAGAATATGTTTTATGATATGAAAAAGTAAATTACTTTAGAAAGTTAAATAACTTTATTTACAAACTCAAATTATGTGGGAATTTGCATTGCTCCGAATGGGTGATTAATTTGTATGTCTCGTGTTTATTTTCATTAATAAAGCAAAGTACTTTCTGAAAATTTCTGTATGTGCTGGAAGGCCGCAGTCCTACTGCTCAGTCTGTCTGTGGCACTCAGCATCTCTGTAGGGTGTTGTGGGTCCAAAGTAGCAGCTGCTTAGCTGCCTGCTGGAGAATTCCACCACTGGACTGGGTCAATGTGTTGGCTGAGAGCCTAAGCTGCTTTTGTTTGGTGGACCATGAGCAGGCATTCAAAAGTCACATTCTAAAAGCTGTTCTTCTATTGGAAAGTTGCCAAGGCTTGTTTTCATAGTCACAAAAAAGTACCAACCTTTCTCCTCCAGGACTGAGGCTGCCCACTCATTCCCAGTTCCCTGAGTGGAGAAATGATGCATTCCTTCCTTCCATCTCTCTTCTCCCTTAGAATCCTCTATGAGTTAAGGCCAATACTGCAGAAATGGTCCTCTTCACTACAGCATAGCAAACACTGTCTGGTGTCAGTGTCAGAATATTGATGATTTTCCTGATTTTTTTTTTTTTTGGTATATTTTTTTAGGATATTGAACCATAGTCAATACTCTCTACTTCAGACTTGGATGCTGGATAAGTTACTCACAGTCAGCCGTGGTTGACTGGGCAAATGTACCTGAAGAAGAATATTAGGTCCTGTTATCTCTTTGCGTGCTTTGAGCCGTGAGATCTTATACTAGCCATTTCACAGTGCTGAGACATGTTCTGTTAGCTCTGTCTGTGGTCACCAATCTTAGATGCTCTGTGTTTTCTCAACTTACAGTCTTGATTTTTCTCAGAGTCTAGTGAGTGAGCGAGAATTCCATCTGAGATGGAGAAACCTTCCCTACTTTCTTCATCAGGCATTGTCCTTGTAAGGATGAGTTGCTCACAAACTTTGGGTATCGAGAAGCTTTTGTCTTACTACAATGGCAGAACCAGGGCCGTTTGAAGATCTACTTGTCTGTTTCTGTCCATTCCAGAGGGGTCAAAAAGAGCAGCAGTCTATGTGCAAAAAATTTTCCAAGTGGGTAACAAGTTGTTTCAGGACTTATGTTCCATAGGATCACTAGGGTGTTTTTCCAAGAGTGCCCTAAACTAGTTTTGTCAGAGCTCAAGTGTTACTAATATTGTTAAGGAATCCAAAAATAGTGCTGACTGTAGGACAGAGCAATTTGAGAGCTGCTGTTCTGAAAAGAAGGCATACATAATTACTGAATGTAAAGAGGGGACTATTGTCTAAAGACAACAAAATGTGACTGTGTTTATAGACATAAACTTAAAAGCAACAATTTGCAGAAGAGTAAGTGGTTCTTTGATGAGTGTGTTTTCCAGATGGACAGTATGTACTTACCTTTCATTCTCTTAGGTGCTTCTTATATTTGAGAGAAACAGAGGGTATTTTTATTGTCATGCCTGTATTTGTACTGCAAGAGATGGTACACAGGTTATGAGTAAGTCACATAAGCACCGTTAAGCCAAGAACAATTTATAGTTTAGGGATTTTCAAACACAATTATATGAGTGGATATAATAGTTTTTCATATTATAACCATTGCTTCTTGCAGTACTATGAATGCTGACGCACAATATAACGAGTCAGAAAGCCGGGTATTTTCAGAGTTGAAAACCATCCGTTATATTGTGCAATTTAATGTAATTACTCCAAGGGATTTCAGGCATATTCATGATATCGTTAGAGAGAAATATAGAGTTTCTGGTGTACTGTGTACTATAAAGGCAACAATTTTCTATTTTTACAGATAGAGCTATCATATTTGATGATACTCACTATCTAAACTGCCACTTTCTGTAATTAAGCACTACATCTTATACGTTTTCAGATCTTAAAAATGGAATGATAAAAGTAACTGGGTGATCAAAACCATGGCTACCCCAAACTATTAGAAAAAAACTGATTACTGATTCAAACAACAGTACCTACTAGTTTGTAGTTGTGATTATGTAGCAGCACCTGAAAAAACTAAGGTAATTGACTTTTAAAATTTTACTGTTTACTATATTTTTAAATTAATAACTTTGTAATTAAAATATTTATTATTATTAATTGTAGTAATCATACATTATATTAATTCTTATAACTATAAATGTATTGTGCATCTTTTTATATTGTTTTAATTATTATACATAATATGTAATATATGAAACAATTATAATAAATAAATAAGTTAATTCTTCCATTAGGCCAAATTTTCAAGCAGTATTTTATTTACCGTATTCATTTGCACAGTCTAAAATTTTATAATTATGCCTAAATTGCCTTCAAGTGAAGATTTATTGCTAATTTAATTGATTACAGAATCAATCTAACTGATTTGCTAATCTAATAAATTACATTCTAATTGACTTTTAGAGGAGGCTCTGCTAGGTTTTATACAAACCAGAACCCAGGACTGTATTCTTCATGATTACACGCTAGTAGATAATACCTTGGTATTTGTATCATCCTGCCTTTTAACCTTCACCTAAAATGCACATAATCTTGCTTAGGGATTAGACAAGGCAACAACCTTACCTCTGAACTCAGGATATGTTTCTTTAGTCTTTTTGTTGACTTCAAAATCTGAAGTTGCCTTTGTTTTATATCTTACAAAAAAGCACATGTAATCAGGGTTGTCTCTTCCCTCACGTTGTGCATCTTCCAGATTTTCACATGAAAATTCTGATCCCGTTCTGTGAATTAGTTTTTGTTCAGGGCCAATATTTGTACTCAATTGTTTTCTGCTGAGGTTGTAGCCTTTACTGCTTAAACATCATTGCCATATAGCAATAGGAAGAAGACTGGACAGTGAAGGCGCTTCTTCAGATCCTGTGCCTAACCAAGGGGTATGGAGTTGTTTTGTGCCAGAACTGTGGCGAAGTCCCTGATTCTCAGCTGCGAATAATGTTGCTGGATGCAGGGGAATCCAGTGACAATAGAAAGTGATGCACTACTTGATTTCCTGTCTTTGGATGCATAGGCTGCCTAGAAGCAGATAGTGGAAAGCAGTAAGTAGTGTGTACTTTAAACAAAGTGTTGGAAATTGACGCTTTACAACTTCTTAACCATGCTTATCCCACTGAATTTGTTTGTATGTCTACATTCTTTGGCTCTTGTCATCTAACCATCATTTTGTGTTGTGCCTGGATTGGAAAAACATGTTAATACTTAGCATTTTCTACGCCTTTTACAGTACTTAAAGAAGCTTTAGAAGAGTCCTCTTTCAGCCTTCTTTCACTAAACTGGGAACTTTGAACTCTAAAATTCCACTTATATGGCATTTCTTCCACCTTCACAGCATTTATATGGTTCTTTTCCAGGAAAGGCTTTTCCATGGCCTCCTTTTCAGCATCCAGAACCTACTGAAATAGGCCAGTGTCAGAAATAGGTCTTGATGCTTTGTAACATACTAAAATCATCTCCCTACTCATCCCTATGGAGGTGATGTGAATAGAGGAATCAATTTCATTTGCTTTCTCTTTGGTTCAGTGAACATCTATGTATTGTATGGGAACTGGACGTGTTCCAATAAATTACTTGGAAGGAGTTCTACTATTGAATATCCTGAATACCATGTAAATCTCAGTTATTAAAATAGTATCTTTAGGGGTCGGAAGTTTAAAACTTTGCTTTAACTCAGGTGAACAATAGGTTTCAGTCAAGGTTTCTCACAAGGGAAAGCACCAACCGTTAGGGTATAGAATGTTCTCAGATAAACCCTCTATGTTTCCTCTTGTATGGATTGTAAAAAGTATTTAATTATTCATAGAGTCAAAAAGACAGAGAAAGAGTAGCCAGCACTTTCAGAAAGTCCAGCTAGCAGATGAAATGTGAGTTTCAGTAAATGAACTGGAATTAATACTTGAATACTTCCAATAACAGAGATAAGAATACATCAACAGAAATGTCAAGAACAGATGATCTCTCTATATACTAAGTGGTGGCCAGGGCATCTGTGGAAGAGGCTGGATCTATCCCTCCATGCTGAGCAATTTTTTACACATCTTTGGTGAGTGTGTAAATATCATAATGAGCTGCACAATCTTGGCCTCATGCTCAGCATTTTTTTCAGTTAAAACTATTCAACAGTTTTAGCTAGAGTTTACAAACAGTTCCTTTCCCAGGAGAGAAGGAAAAAGCAACTCCAGAACTCTTTTTGATACTGTCTGTTTGTATCCAAAGAGGAGTAAAGAGTTGTATAGGCAAAATGTGATTAACACTCCGAAGTGACTAGATGGCATGAAAATTGTTAATACCTCCTTCACACAGCTGGTTTATAATCCTGCTGAGACTTACTCTCTCTGAGTAATTAGAATAAATGTTTTTTTCTCAGTGTTCTTCCAGGAATGTGGACCTACCCATAACATGGCAGTCTATGCTTGAGCTAAGTTTTGAGTTTAATTTTGCAGATCATCTTTAAGTTGCAGAGAATGCAACAACCGTGGCAGGCTTTAATGTCCTCCATTCATTCATATTTAATTTTCAGATAATGCTATCAAGACTACAGCTAGGTTGCAGTGAAACTCAATATTTCCAATAAAACTGCAACAGAAATTGAACAGTTCCTACTTTACAGTAGGAATAGTATTTATTCGCATAGAGTGGTAATTTTCATTCACTGGCTCTCACCAAATATATACATGTTCATGGAATGTTCAAAATACTGTCGAACTAAGCTAAACTTAATTGGTTGGAGTCTCATATGAGCTAAAAGCTGACTTGAGAATAGTTCACTTCAACCTTACATATTTCTCACAGATACATCTCTGTAACACGCCATGACTTTTAAGTATTCTGTGATATATAGAATAGTATAGAATATGATCCTAGTGGATTGACAGGCAATTCTTGATGAAAAGCAGACATTGGGAATTAGAAAAAAATACTAGGTACAAATAGGACATTTAGCAGGTTTCATATTTTTGTTTCATATGCTTTTAGGTGTTGAGAAGACTATATTAGTTACTGTGGAATGATTTCCTGGTTCAAGTATGCTCATTGGTAAAGGGCCAGCTTTTCTTTTGCAACTGTATAAAATTAAAATCCTTATTTTAATAGGCTGGAGGATTAACACACAGGATTAATATCCTTATTTTAATCAACAGGAGTTGATGTTTCCAGAAACTCTGAATGCCTCAAAGTGGAGAGGGAGTTCACCTCTGTGTACTGTTAAAACTAAATACCCACTTTCTGTCTCTAAGAAAGTGAATATGGTCACACAGTCCTGCGGTCTTGCCTAATTCCTTTTATTTTTGGCTTGCAGCAAAAGATAGCTACTAATAATTTCTTAAAGAAAAAATAACGTAAGACTAGTACAGTTTTCATCACAGCTCTGCTTGTGGTCTCAGATCTTGATTCTAACATAATTTGAAAAATCATAAGATAAAATGTTACACTATTCTGCTTAATAAATAGCAAGATTTTGAAAGGTGAATGTAACAGAATGTGAAGATTGTGTACATTGCTCAGGATGTCCAGGCTTCTGGGCACTGAGAAATCTGAGATGCCTCCACTGTAGGTGTAGATGTTCTACTCAGTTGTGTATCTACAGTAAGGGAACACTTCCAGGAGCCATCAACTAAATTACTTGTGTGGTGCTTGGATGGAGGGTTTCTGCTCAGTAAATGTTATGCTTTCAGAATGTCCCAAGTAAAATATTGGTACAGCCATCCAAGCAGGCTGAAAGTTACATACAAGCCAAACTATCTGTCTTCATGAGCTCTCTGATACATGGAAAGATAATGGGCGTTATGACTACAGGCACTCTACATGTTAATAATTTATCAAAATAGGTATGCATTAATGGTGAGCTGCAAATTTTATGGCCTTGATTCATTTTGACAAAAAGACATAAAAATAGAAGCCTGTAGCCAAAAATGAATGTTTGTGTGTGTGTGTGTGTACTCAAAGCTATGCATTTTCTATCCAGGCTGGTCAATAAGTTAACAATATCACTGCATATTAGATCATGTAGTCAATGTGTGCTAACTGCAAAGCATGTTAGAAAACTTAATTATCTAATAATCTATACTACTAACAAGATAAGTAAGGAACAGGCATTTCCAGAATGGTTTGTTGGACCTAAATCATTGTGTTCTTTTGCTTCTGTAAGAGTTTTATTCATACATACACAGATTGCAAATCCTGTTATGCATAATCAATGACAGTAGGAAAGAACTTTTTGTCAGAGCTGTGTGATTCTAGAAATCAGAGTAATTAGAGCAATCTAACAAAAACTTTTTAAAGTCATATAATGATATGTCTTCAGGTTAATCATGTTATGTTATAATAGGTCACTGTCAGCTATTTTTAGTTACTGTTTTGTAAAATATGCATTCCAGAATGACTAGAGGGAATGAGAGGCTTCAGTCAGCAGTGCCCATAATAAGCTCTGTTTCTGAGAGAACAGTCGGGTAACCCCAAAAAGCTCTTTGGTTTAAGGAATTTTGGTGGATTACAAACTGGGACAGTTGAAACTGGTTCACATTTTGGGACCCATAAGGAAATTTCATATGTTCTTCATTAAGGATGTAGGAAAGCCTGCAGTTTCATTGCAGACATTTTTCATGTAATGTATTCTAAGTACAAACACAATCTCAGTCAGTACTTTTTAGATCATTTTTCTGCCATGTATTTTACAATCATCAATGGGCTTTTACTACACACCATTAAAAAAAAGCCAAGTTAAAATTGTTTTATCAAAGATTACAGAACTTTGAATATTATATCCATCTTTATGTTAGTAAGGACATGCATATAACTGTATTAACTTTATTCTTTAACAGTTAGTCCATGAAAGCAATATGTTTCTTTCAACTTATGGAAGTCTCAACCTCAAAAAATAAAAAAATTACACAGTATTTCTGCTTGACAGAGCCCTTAGAAGAAAAGAAGAGCAATGTTTCTGGGGTCAACATTAGAATTATAGTGTACCATTAATGTACTAGACTCCCAAATGATTGATGAAAGGAAGACCAGTGGTAAATAAAAGATTAAAAGAACTAAACATAATGAAGTGTCAGTAGAACTAAAAAGATAGGAAGTTTTCAAGGGATAGACAGTATTACAGTAAAATCAGAAGCATAAATTATATTTTGTTTATGAAGGCACCATTTTCAAAGGAAGATTTCATCATCATTGTATATTAAAGTAAAATGCATTCTTTTCATGGGCAATAGAGATGGCATGGTACATCGTAACACTGCAGATATGATGGGAAGGAATCTGAATTGACATCCTATTTCATAGAAATTTAAATGAGGGGTTTTTTATGAATCTGAAAAATTATTCACAGTATTATTGTAGTTACCTAGATACAAAATATTTAACATTTTCTTTCTAGTTTTTATGCAAAAATGATAATTTTTCACATAATATTTATTTTTTAAGGTCATGTATTTACAGAAGCTGACACTAAAAGGCTGTATAGACCTTTTCTAACTTGGCAAAATATTTACCTAAAAGAACTGTTATTGATTATGGAATATATAGTCAGCAAATGACCAAAACAAATTAAGAAGTCATAATATAATTTATAATCATGAGCAATTAAGAGTTGTGAGACAAATTATATGAAGAAAATGAGAAACACTTTTATGGAAGTAATGGATTTAAATTATGACACACTAATAATGAGATCATTCAATTTGGAATGTTAAATAATTCAGTCTATTAAATTCTAAATACAATTTCTCAACATTAACTGTCACTGAATTATTTTTACTGCATTATTTTTGTGACCTCTTTATTGTAAGCCATTAATTTGACATTAAAAGGTGAAGTGATTATAACAACATGTAGCAGGGCATACAATAAGGTAAATGATTGTGAGAAATCAAAGTTTGACTGGCTTTTGATACTATAAAAAGAATCTTACTCTTAGAAAAAGAGTCTTCTGTTCCTCGGTGTCTGTTAGAGTGTATACTGAAGGCTCTACAGAGGGATCTGGAC
>NW_009631933.1:0-11562 GCF_000690535.1 Cariama cristata
AGAAGCAACAAAAAGGACCAGCAAGAGTCCAACAACAATGCAGAAGCAGCAGAAAGGCGGGCGAGAGCTGCACCCGCCGTGCGCGCAGAAGCAACAGAAAGGAAAGTCAAAGCTGCTCCTGCCGCTGACGGTTTCTCCGCTTTTATCCTGTCCACCCATGACATCTGTCACGAACAACCCCACCCAGGCGGTAAGCATGCCCAGTGCCGTCCCTAGGGGGTCTTCGGTGGTCTTTGGGGGTCTTCGTGCCCCTCTGTCTTTCAGACCCCGGGCCCAGGCGCATGCGTGATGGTTGAGTGTCGCTTCTCCAGACAGGCTTCCTTCATGGTTATCTGGTACAACATGGCAACAGGACGTGTGGTTATCAGGTACAACAATGCGGTAACAGGACGTGTGGTTATCTGGTAGCAGAGTAGCAGCAGGCGCGGGGGGCTCCGGTGGCCTCCAGCAACGTTGAGATAGTACAACTGACGGTCCCTTACATGGGGAAAGAAGAGGGATTTTGATATCGAACAGCTTTAGTCAAAATGACCTTGAATCAGTCTGAATTATTTTAAATCCATCAACCAGTCACGAAACACATGAATATTGAAGTACGTATAGCCATTGTCTGATCCCACTGTAAAGATAAATGAATGAATGATGGACCTTATGAGAATATTAGATTATAACTAGTAAAAAGTGGTCAAAAAATCCGTGAGATATCCATAAAACAGAAGGAAACATGTCATTAGGAGAAAGGAGAATTGAGCAGCTACAAAATCTGTGTTATGTCTTGGTCTGTAGCACTCTTAGTTACCCTAATTTAAACATTATATTGTCACACCACAATTTGGGAATAGATTTTTAAAATATTGGGCTAAAATTTCCTTCTTAAATTATTTTAACGCAGGAGATTGTTATGAAAGTTACAATTGCCCTGTTCACTTGTCTGATCTCATGGAACATGTAATTTAGAAACACTGCTGCATTTTCTCTCGTTCTGTTTATACTGAACTTATCATGATGGTATCATTGCTACACCACTAAAATAAAATCAATTACTTGGGTAAAAATCCTTGTCTTCCTCTTTTTTTAGAAGAAATAATATGGTTCCCAATGAGTAAATTAAGTCGATAACACTATACAACACTTCAACAAACATAATTATTATTAAAAGATAGCAAAAAAATTTTTTTAGCTGGTTAGGTAATTGGTGAAAGTAATTATTTTTCCAAGTTTCCAACTGTTCATGATATTCATGGAAAAATAATTTGCAGATGTTTTTGCATATGGTTTTTGTAAAAGGTATATCTGCAGTTGTACATTTGATATAGTTCTAAACTATGCCACAGTTTCCAGGTGGACTGAAGGGTCGTTTTGATTTTCTTAACTCTTCTGATGATTGACAGTTTTTCCCTCAAGCTATCAATTCATTCATTGCTGGCTTCCATGCACACACAAATTCTTCCCTCTCCCTCTGAAAACATTCCGTAATATATGATCCAGCGGAAATTTTCTTGCAGGGATAAATATGAACAAGGACAAATCTCATAAGAAGAAAAAAAATGTAATATATATTCATATACAGATAAACAATTTGTCTAGGTAGCTAAACAAGTAAGGTAGGTGTTTTTTTAGTCCTGGAGAAATTTCAGTTTTACCACTGAAAAGTCCAGCAGTATAAATGTTTTCTTAATTTCATAAATTAGTCATGCACCTGGTGTG
Source organism: Cariama cristata (assembly GCF_000690535.1). Lineage (NCBI taxonomy): Eukaryota > Metazoa > Chordata > Aves > Cariamiformes > Cariamidae > Cariama > Cariama cristata. The sequence continues at coordinate 1,708 of NW_009631933.1, forward strand.
GTCACATTAACAAGGCCAGTGTGCCTCTTAAAACCCATTAAGTATTAATTTAAATCAACAAGGCATCACAGTACATAGAAAGCTTTGCAAGCTCTTCTGCTGAAAGCAGATTAGAAGTTAGAAGCAGAAGTAAACAGAAAAAATTAACTGGAGTTAGCAACAGCCCTTGAGCCTCTCCACTTAAAGAGATTTTGTAAAGGACAGTCCAGATTGACTTGGGGTGTTTCCTTGTCATTAGCTGACTTTCTCGTGAGGCAGAGATAGAGATATAAATAACATAGAATAATGCAAAGCACCATAACCATGGCAGGCTGTAATTAGTGATGGCACGGCAACAGAGGAAGAAATACAGCAGCATACTGGTAATTCAGTTAAAGACCCTGGCCAAAGCATGCACAGTAACTTTAACTGTGGATGTATTTACATGAGTTGAGATGCTAAGGATAGATGTGCATTTAGGACACAACTGGGATATTGCCTCACTGTACATCTGGGGCAAAACAGTGGGAATGGATCAATTTATTCCTGGAGTTCAGGGAAGTAAATCCAATGTTTTCAGCTTGTAGTTGTCCCAAAGCCTTAGTAGAAGGTTTGGGAAAGGGTATCAAGAAAATCTCTCCCTGTAGCAAAGGATGAACATTATCAAGTCTGTGAGGCTTTGAGGATCAGGGAAAATATTTACACAACCTAAGGCAGAGGTGTAAGTTGGGATGCCAGGCTACTTCACACCTGCTCTCCCATACAGTCAGCAGAGTGAGAAGTTTGTCAATTTAGGACGAGACACATCTTCCAAGACTGTATTGCATCCAGATGGGTTTTGTGAGTTGGTACAGGAAATGGAAATAAGTCCCAACCCCTCATTTCTGTTCCCTTTAGTAGAACTACAAAAATCTTTAATATTTTGGCTCCTGAAAACCACTCTTTTACTTCGTAGACTATGGTTTAAGATTCCCAAAGAGGGGGGGGGGAATAACTCTTTTCAAACTGCAGCAAAATGCATTTAAGTGATTGGAGACTCATGGGAGAAAAATTAAGTTTTCAAGATCAAATATACTACATGTATATTTCTTGCTGCCAACATATGTATTTAACATCTCTGGCAAAAGAAAATGAGACTGCCTATCAGAGAGGAGAAAAATGTGTTTTAAACACTAATCCTAGAGAAACAGATATAAGTGAGAAATATTTTTTGCATAACCCATACTAGATCCTCCGTTTCAGTCCACAGTCCAGAAGAAGAGAGTATTTTAAGTAGTAAAACAAACAAAATCGCCTGGTTTGTGTTCAGAAAAAGTCTAGAAGTGCTCTAGAACAGGGAAACCCATTCTCCTATTGCAGTCCACTGCTACAATTGCTGTCAAAGGATGCGCAGTCCATTCGGAGCTACCCACTTGCTGGTTCTGCTGATAAAGTCACTGTCCAGGCCCTGTAGTTGGAGGCTGATGCACTTTATGAACTGCTGGCAGAGCTTACATAGGGACATAATTCAGATTCTTGCCTTTCCAGAAGAAGACTGCAGTCTCAGAAAAATTATTCATGTCCCCCATTTTAGAGAAGCGGCATAATTTCGCAAACTTTATTTCACATGAGCAACCATAGTTGCAGTCAGCAGGGCTCTTGAAGGAAAAAAAGTAAGAGGAGTAAGAAGGAGAGAGAGAAGGAAAGAAAGAAGGAGATTAAAATTATACTTGAATACTTACTGAACCTTAGGTACTGTTTCTACTCAATAGCTTTTCTCCATGTACTCCACTGACTCCTGTAAGCCATATTCTCAATAGCTTTGTCTTTCCTCAATGTGGCTACTTTATGTTTCTTAAAAAAAAAAAAAAAAAAAGATAAATCCTATGCATTTCTCAGTAAAGAACATCCAAGCTTTGTCAAGTGTAACAACACTGAGTGACACATAGGGCTTGTCCTTAGGTCTGAATGGAAATTTGGCAGAACAGGTGATACTAAATTAGCTACAAGAGGTTCAGAGAACTATCTGGAACTGAATAGTTAAGTACTTTTTTTCACCTTGAACCAGATGAAATGTATTTGTTTATCAATCTGTGGAATCTTGCATTCTTTTCCAGCCAATCTGATCAGAATTTGTGTCTGGGCTATGTTACAGGCAATCATGATTATTGCTCATTTTGTCTAGACCTCATCAGGACTCCCGATGTGTAATACATCCATAACAGATTCAGGTTTTCAAACATTTTTTCTGATCTCCCAGGGATCTTCAACAAATGCAGAAATCGCATGTTGTTTAGGAAATTTCTGAGTACATTCTTCCCTCCTAAATGCACCTAGATAAAACTCCCCAGAAGACATCAATATAAATGGAGTAGCCATGCAGAATGCCTTTTGAAGAAGCAGTTAACTTGAAGCTCTCCTCTCTCACCTTCAGAGGTAATGCCAAGAAAAGCTCCACCCTGTAAGGCAGGAGATGACTGGGTAACACTCTGCTGATCCACCGTTTCCGCATGGTCATTTGAAGAACATTTGAAGTTCTAAACGTAAATGAATCACCCATACTCAACCCAATAGCCTAAATCAGAATAGTTCTGTGGCCTACAAGTGTGGTTTTCAAAGACTGATATGTCAAGGGATATTGTTGTAGATGGAGTGATGCACTTCACTTGTAAGACAGAAATAACAATATGTTTATTCATATAAAAAAGATATATAACAAAGTTTGATAGTAAATGTAACAGTGGTTTAACAAGATTTGATGACAAGGTACACTTGATTATTTACTGCATAGAGGACAGGATCAGACAAAACCATCAGGGAAACTCTCCCATTGAGTCATGAGGTTCAGAAATGATCCTCTTGCATTCCAAACTTCTCAGAGGGGTGTTTAGGTGCAGCTGGATCCAGACTTAGTCACAGACTTGGTCAACATTTTATATCTAAAGGGTCATATGTGTACAATTAATCCTTTATATCACTTAGCTAAGACTTCAACATTTCAGTGCATTTATTCCCAATTCACTTACTGAGTACTTGACACGATAAGGATTGAGAACCTTCAGAAGTAACCTTGAGAGGTATCCCTACTGAAGGGGGGGTACTCGCATGCAGCACACTGTTGTGCAGGAAAACTTAATGGGATTTGGGCTGTCTACTATTTATACAGTAAGATAATTGACTCATAGCCATATTTACATACTAACTACAGATGTTAGTTTCTTCCAAACTTCGCTTGAGTCAGACCTTGACCAGCACTGTGATTAGGTGGGTCTATTGCTAAAATTAACCCTTGGCTATTGTGTTGTTATCTGTCTCCTCCGAACTTGCTTTGAACTGGATGCAGGCATCACAATTAAATGCAACCATTAAGATCACCACAGGTGGTTATCACTTGAGCTGGGTTATTGGAAATACAGGTCTATTTTGGGGTGAGGGGGGAGCACATCATCACAGATGTTTTTATTTTTGGGCTGATGCCATTTGTCTTTCAATGAACTTAATCCGTTTCCTAACATGCTGTCCTGGTTTGGCTAAAACAGGACTGTATCTCCTTTCAGGAGTTTTTGCCTGCAGTTACATGTCTTCTAAGTAACTGAACTTTCTGAAAGTACAGCTACATGTTTTTCAGACACTGTCTGCTTTAAGACTTGATAACACTCCATGATTACAGTTGAAACTGAAGTATCAGTAGGATCGGTATGCAGAAAGGCCCATGTTTATACTTATCCTTATGAGAACCAAGGCCACTGCTGGCCTTTTTGAGTTAAACAAGTGAAAAGTTTAAAAGGGTTGCACCAGCGAAGAGTGCAGACGGGACAGGTGGCCAAAAACTGACCAGGGAGGTATTCCATCCCATCCACGACATCCTCAGTGTAAAGCTAAGGGCTCATGGGAATCAGGTTCTCTTCTTTCGTGGTTGGCATCCCTGTCGGACCCTGCTCATTCTTCTGGCTTCGACCCCGATCTGTGCATTCCTGAATCCGGTTCCTGACGGCTGCGGAGTCTGGTCCAGGACATCTGAGTGCCTGCCCTACTGTGGCAGCAGCATGAGTTGCCACAGTCTGCAGTTCCCTGACCTTCATTGGGAAGCTCAGTATCGATTTTGTACACTTTTCCTTTTATTTCTATTATTAGTAGTATTAGTATTAATATTATTATACAATTTTCCATTATTATTGTTCTATTAAAGTAGCTTTAATTTCCAAACTGTAAGTTTCTCTCCCTTTTCTCCATTCCTTCCCTTCTCAGGAGGGCAAGGGGGGGAAGGACGGGTTAACAGAGAGTGTCTGCTGCCCTTTCTGCTAGTTGGCACAACCTGAAAAGATGACACACACCCTGTTACATTGCTGCACTGAATGAGGGAGAAGAGAATTTTCAGCTGATGCAAACGATCTTAATTTCACTGGAGTCAGCTACCAAATGATTGTAATTATCTATATTAGCTAGAGTTTTCAGTGTGGCTTTATAGTGATGGCAATCATGATTTATAATTTCTAATGGAACATGTTTGAAGTGAAAGGAATTTGCACAATTAAAAAGATGAGCTGACATTGGTTTTCATTAAAAAAGATCCTCCATAGTACTTCACTTAAAAATTCCCTAAAATAAACTGTTCAGTACCTCATGATTTAAACTCAGATCACTACAAACTCTTTGCTCATCTTTAAGTGTGAAAATATCCCCAAGCAGCAAAACAATCAGGCAGAACAAAGAAAAGTAAACAACATGTAGATCATACTGATTAAGTAAAAATCACCAGGTAAGAGTTACCGTTAGTGCCTGCAGTCCTTTCCTTTCTTGAGAGAAAAAGGAAGTTTTTGAATGGGAGGACTGTTAACTAGAAAAAGAAATCTAGGATGGGAGAGAACAACATGTATTGGGGTACAGCTAATAATGTGATTGTACAAAATGACACATCTCTGAAGAGGTTTCTAGCTTTGCATCATGAATAATTTCCATATAAACTCACTTTGACATTTTAAGTTCATTTAAAAATGTGCACTCTGCTGATAGGGCCTTTATGTTGAGTTAGATGTTCTCCCTTTTTCCTTGGGCAAAATGAAAAAAAGACAAACCACCAAACAGTTTTAATGGTTCTTCTGTTAATTAGACAGTTCTTCGTTTGTGTTTACACAATTGACTGAGGTCAGTCAACCACCCTAGGAGATCTGGTGCAATGTACAGGATAGACATTAAAGACAAAAAACACATGTCTTAAATTACATGAATACTTAAAAAGCGTTCATTCCATGGCATTGAAAAATTCACTGACAGTCAATTTTTTTTTTCCCCAGATTTCATTTCAACATGTTTTTAGCAAAAAAGTTATGCCTCAGCAATAACAAAATAGTGATAAATATTTATTAATAAAAATTTAAGTACCAGGACAATTCATTGTCCAGTTTAAAAATGGTAACTGTAAACAGCCAGCAATCAGATTTGTATTTTGTAGGCATGATACAATTTTTATGCAAGGATTAAGCAACTAAAAATTAGTCATCAGCCTGTTTTTCAGGTATTTTTTATTTGACACATGAAATGATTTACAGTAAAGTTTCCTGATCCCAGAAGGTTTGTATGGGTACATTATCAATTACTGTTAAATCTCTCTTTTCATCTTTTCAACATTTTATTTTATCGCACCACATAGCCTGAAAAATCCCATTGCACACTGCACTCATTTTTACGTGCCCAGTTTTTTATAATTAATACGGATCCCTTATGTTATGACTTTGTTCTTTATCTAAGCAAAATGCTGGAAAGAGATTGTTGCCAAAGACAATCCAGCTCCCTAATTGAGAAGAATCCAGATTTTACAGTCCAATGGATTCCTTTAATTAAGAGAACTGAAAACAGTAGACATTATTCTCTAAAGTAGCTGATTTAGAATGGTTTAACAGAACACCATTTAACTTTGAAGTCTTTTTTCTATTGATTAACACATACCAATCCTCTTTATTCTCTTCAACTGGCCTAGAGTATTGTTGGTTAATCACTGCAAGTGTCATGCATCATAATCTAGCCACTTTTCCTGCACAAGAAGTCAGTTATCTAGAGAGTCCAATTTTATTTACTTACTAAATTTCATAATCACTACAGTCAAGCATAATTGAGCATGAAAAGAGTTATGGTTGCTTTCTATTTGGGAAAGTAGAGATATGGGAGGACAAAGTAAGGACAAGCCTTATCCTAGGACTGGTAAACTAGCTCTGAGCACTCGAGGGAAAGGAGCAAGGAAATAAAGGAAGGAAGGTGGTCTGTTGGTAAATTGTTGAACTGGGCTGCAAGACTGCAGGATAGAGATATTTCTTTAATCTGTGATAAACCTCAGCCTGTTTAACAGCTTCTGAATTTTCTGGGTTGGAATGCTACTTCCACAGGCACCTCTAGTCGTGAATTCAGATTAAATTGTCAAGTAAAGGATTGATTCAGAGGCCCTGTCTAATGAGACCAATGTATTTATAAACAATGTTCATCTTCTATAAACAACTGCTGTATGCTTTTTTTTTCTATTCTTAGAGTATGGGTTCAGAAAAAAAAAACAGAAATAACTAGACATACTTTTATTGAATCTTACTTCACTACATCTTATTTGCTTCTGCCCTGAATGCACCTGGGGAGTTTAAATGCAAAGCCTAACATGCTTTTGGAAACCACACCTCTAATTTTTAAGAATGGGACCTGACATGCAAACTACAGCCACAGGACATAACAGCACATCCCTCAAAAGCAGATTTTGACATTTACAGCACTTTTCAAGTAGGTGATCTTGTTTCATTGAATTCCTCTGAATGTAGTTTATAATGATTCTTTGACAGTATTAGAGTAGTGAGGGCACAAACAAAAACAACTGATATAACAGCTGTGTTATGTAATAATAACCCAACATCTTTATACTAATAATAACCCAACATCTTTATATTCATAAAAAGTTTCTAGCTAGATTTCTTAGCCTAATACAGGGCAGAGAGAGAGCTAGGGAACGTGGGATAGGGTTTTAACCTGTAGTTAACTTCTGCTGAGACCAAGAGTCAATGTGGAAGCATACATAGATTAAGAATTTCCAACTCTTTTTTGTTCAGGTTAAGGCATAAAACCCAAAAATAACTAGTATCAACATGCACTGTATTTTTGAAACCATCACACTGGTAAGATCCAAACATAACAACTTGATATTTTTGAAGTGTCTTTGCTTTATTTTTTACTATAAATATGAAATTAAGTTAGAACAGATTGTGTGGGGAATTGTGGAGTCTCCATCACTTAAGACCGAACTTCTAATTGGAGTAAATGACTGTAATAAAACTGTTGGGTGATGCTGTCTTGAGGTGTCAGCTAGCTGACTTCCAAGGATGTCACCAACAATGTGGTGGTTGAAACCATCAATCTTTTTACAATTCAGTATTTTCCAGCAAAAGGGTGTGCTTCTGCACAACATGACTATCGGAGTCACTTTCATCCAGGTTATTCTAGTGAACTGCTTTAAGAAGAGGCAGCTTGGAACATACCAGTTTCTTTTCAGATCATCATATTCTTAAAAAGTTCCTTAAAAAGCCTTTTTTTATTTGCAGTTGTTCCTAAAACATATTGAAATCTAACAGAAGAACAGATATTTTTGATGCCGGATTGGGAAACCAAATGAAACCAGACATTTTCAAATTCATGAAAAATTTAGTACTCTTTGCAGGGATCGTTATAAGACTGGCCTTAAGATTCAGATACTGATCTAAAAGTGCTGAAGTTATGTGCACTGTACTCAGAAGGTAGACTGACTACAGGATTTTTTCTGCACATCAGATGAAGTCACCAGTGACCATGTCATATCTGAAGTCTTGTGTGACAAGTTCCTTCAGGCTTTCAGCAGCAACCAAAAAAGAATTAGAAATACCTTTCTGTAATTTTGACTTTCACATGGGAATAAGCTGTTGCACTATCTCAAGTTCTTCCTGTCAAAATGTAAAGGTTTGACTCCAATTTTGTGAAGATTTCCTCTTAGCAGTAGACTGCATATCTTTCTTAGCTTCTGACTGCTTATTTGAAGCTTAACTCTTCTGTGATTCTTCTCATTAATATGAAACATTTCTATGTATTTTGATAGGCAGTACTCTGCATCTTATAGATATGAAGTAAAAAAATATTCAGAATGCTTAGAAGTCTATAAGTTCTAAGCTACTAGGAGATGAGAGATCGTTAAATATTCTCTGTGGGTTTGAGATATCTGGGTTCAGAGGCATGTTCTCTTGTGAGTTTCGAATGTGATAACAAGAAAAATTGTTATGATACTTCACGGCTATAAAACCAAAAACTTTTTACTTCCGCTGCCATTATTTTTAATTAAGACTGTTGCAATCAAGTGAGTACCTGCAGAGATTTATTAGCAAGATTTAGAGACTGAAATGCCTTTTTTTGACTGTCTGATACAACTGGAAAAAATAGGCACATTTTCATGAACACACACACTTTGGATTAGAAACAGATGCAGGACACTCCAAAGTCAAGCAAAGTCTGAGGACGGTCACTTTGAAGGCAAGCTGCTTGCATTTCTCAATTAGTGTGAATAATGGATAATCTTATAGGTGGAAGAGGATAGTATATTACCAGGGGTGAGGCTGAGGATCCTGTGGGCTCTATCTCTATAACCAGTGTTATACTACACACCGTAATCTGTTATTCTAAATTTCTGTATGCATGCTAGAGTGACAGAAGGCCTACTTTGGTTGGAAGTAGATTGTTAGTGATCATTGTAATAAAAGGATACTTTTTAATAGAAGTTCCTTTATACAATTTTGCTGTAGTTTATGAGATTTCACTGCTAGGTCGTTGGTATAAGCTGACAGGGATATTGCTTTTTGATCTTTAAGTCAATTGGTGAGATCTTTGTTGTGTTTTGTTGTCGTTTGTTTTTCCTGTCCAGTTATAAATGGAGGTCGTTCGCATAGACTTCTCTGTTCTTCAAGGTGTTTGTAACTTCCAATGCATTTGTGAACTTCCATTGCTGAGTCTCATGAGACAACAGAAATAACCTCTCAAAATAAAAAAACTCCTGGATCAAAAACATAGCAGTACACAATTTCATAGTGTCAACAGTTTTAGTGTAATTTTCAACAATTATTTTTCTAAATATTTACTATAACGTGCAGGAAAGCTTGCACTAACAGAGATAAGACTACTTTTACAGAGTGTCAATAATAAAACTATAAATTTTTATTTATTCCTTTAATAACTTTTTAAAATATTTTTTTCTGAATGACATGTTCTGAATGAAAATACAGACCTTAAATACAGAGCTTATGAGATTTAGTAGATTAATTTTTTTCTTTTTTTTTTTTTAATATAAAGGTATCTTCTTGTTGTCTCGAGTGGAATATATCATTATCATTTGCATGGTACAACTCATGGGAGTGAAAACAAATATAAAAGTAAATTCATGGCACAATAACTAGTGATGAGTGTTAACACACAGAAAGCATAGACGTTGATATGAATTAAGTGTACCGTTTTCTGTATAAATACTGCTGGTCAAGCTTTGCTTTTAATCTGTGACTAAGGGTTTCCTTCACTGCTGGAAATGTTCTGAAAGAAAAGAAGTATGAACCTGGGCATACTACCAAGTACCTCCACATGAGGACATTTTAGGATTTACCGTATTTTTAACAAGATCAAGACACGCTGCAGTTTTCTTGTGTTAGAAGTACTGTATGGTATTAGAAGAATGCACAGAATACCTTTTCATACACCTCAATGTTTAAGAGTAGAACTTACTGCTACAGGATATTGGGAAGAGAAAAAACCTCAATAAATTCAGAAAAAGTTTAGACAAATTCACAGAAGGTAGTTGAATCATGGATTGGTGGATGCAACAGTTCAGATGTGTCACGGTCCACTAAGTAATGGACT
>NW_009631934.1:0-9231 GCF_000690535.1 Cariama cristata
GCCCTTCGCCTCAGTGGCTTCGCTGAAGTCACTTCGCTTTCCTTCCTAAAGGCATGAATAGGATGATTTTTTTTTCCTAAAAATCACATTTTAGACATGGCTGTGCTTACTATTTCAACTCATTTCCCAGAGGATGTGCTGGCTCTGCAAATACCACATTGCATTTAAGCTACACATTAAGACAAAACAACAAAAAAAAAAAATTAAACTTGTGCATTTTGCCAGAGTTCACATGCTTCAAGTCTCAATTACTGTGGACTACAAGAATTGAATGTTTAGTCATACAGGGCGTATCTGCCAGAAGCAAAGTACACTTACTATTTAGTTTTACAGAACTCTCTGCTTAAAAAGGGGGGAAAAAAACCAAAGAAAAAAAAAAAAAAACAAAGGAAAAAACTTTTTAGACTAGATAGGTAGGATAGAAGAAAAATCTTAGAGCAGCATAAACGTACTTGCTCGACAGTGACAATCTTTGCATTGCTGGTGTTTTTGTTTCATACCAGGTTAAACATATCTATAAGGGATCATGTTTAGCAGCAAGATAATATGAATGCAGATCTCTGTAAGATGTCTGTTCACTCTTATCAATATTGATGCAAAAACAACAAGGACAACAAAAAGAAAACAACTCCCAGGTCTCCTGTTCTTACTCCAAAACCCACATAAAAACCAGTCCCTGGATTACACTTCCTTCCAAAACCAAGTGCTAAACCTAAATCAGCAAAAATTAAGAACTCTTACAAATGCCTAATCTTGAATTGTTCACTGGAGACATTATAATATGAACCTAGCTGCCCAGAATGAATATTTGACCTTCCTGGAGGCATCTGAACTGTTCAGGGTTATTTTACAGGATCAGTATTTCACATCCTAATTTTCAAGGATGACACATTTCCTATGAAGAAAAGCTGCTGCATAAAATTCAGTGATTGACTGTTTAAATTTAACTGTGGTCAAAAGAAAACTTCCATCAGTTTATGCATTAATCTGATCTGTCCCTTCCTCTTTTAATGCTTATGTAGAACTTTTGCACAGGCATTTTCCTTGCTTATTAATAAAACGTTGAAGAAGATGGGAACCTTTAATTATTTTTTTATTTGATTTCACTGGAGAAAGATAGCAAATACCTATGTTATTAGTTGTCCAAGAGTATGACTGCTTTTTATAGATAGTTGTACATGCATAGTCTTGTTCAAGAAAAACAAAGGTTCTTTCACTTTACCTCCACAGGTTAATACAGAGCACATCTGCTCCTGCCTAGAGTGTTGTTTGGTCTTCTGTTCCCACTGACTTGTGCAAAAAGAGATCCTGTTCAGTATTTGGATGGAAGTCTCTGTAGACCCTATTTTAAACTGTAGCTACTTTAACTTCACTAGTTTGGGGTTTAAAATATTTTAATTAACTACAGCAAGGCCCATGTGTGGCCAGTGTAATTTCAGTCTGAGTGACTCACCTTAGTTTTGATTAATCAGTACCTAAACAGCTTGGCTTACCTGAAACCAATTGGTCTGTGAGGAAATAGTATCTGTACCAATCCATACTGACTTCAAGAGGTACTATGTTGATGGGCAGTTGAGAGACAGAACATATCTGGGAAGTAAATGGGAGCAGGTAAGCCCTATCAAGGTTACTTGTGAAACAAATGTCTATGCTTGCTTTACACAGTCTGCTCTATCAAATGTACCCTTAGGAAATAAATGTTATCTGGCAGTATTTCTGGAAACAATCATACCTGGACATTCATGCTAGAAATGAGTACTAAGAAACAGAAGACACTGAAAAGGCATTGAGACAAACTGGTGCAGTGAGATGTGATTGAGTTGTTTCCTTACCATCGCCAATCTGATGATTCAAAATTTGATTCCCACAAAATGTAATTGCCTTCCTGCAACAGAAAACTAATGAGCAGCCTTTCCTGGAAGGAAACTGGCTGACTAACCATAATCTTCTCATTATGATTTAGGTGAATCATATGGTCAGGTAGATTTTTGGTTTAAAAAAAAAAAAAATATTTCAGGTAAATAATCCCTTCTTGTCTGGACAGCCTTTCCAATGATTTGAGATCTTTCTATTTTACATTAGAAAACATGGGCTTTCCTGTTGGACAGTCTTTAAGTTTTAGTAGAAGTAAGCATCAGACAGCAATTTCTGTGGTCAAGCCACTTCACGCTGTTGAGCTCTTTGCTCTAGGACTACTCACAGATCAGAAAGGTATTGTCCTCTTGCCAAAGTTTCCACTCCATTGAAATCTAAGAAGTACAAGATCATCTATCTTGCAAAAAATAACTCTGAGTGGGTCCAAAAATTCACAGGAACAGCTTTCAGGAAATTCCTATCAAAGAAGGTAGCCCTTAGGTGACATGGGAAACAGCTCAGAAGAAAGGATGCTGGACACCTTGGAGTGGGGGATCTTAGTGTACTGCAGTGGCTAACTGTGCTAACTTGATGGCACAAACAGGACAACACTGTGGAGAAGCAAATAGCTGATATTACCTCTACATCTGTTAATGAGAAAACTGCTACTGAAATATACTTTGATTTCCGTACCTAAAGGATAAGGAAGATAATTTGAAAATTTTAAGAGAAGAATCACAGAAATAAACGACTGAAAAATATAACAAAAAAAAATGGGAGAAGACTGTTAATTTCTCCTGGAGGAAATACCTAGTATCAAAAGGGAAACTAGGAACTCCTGGCTAAAAACTGCCAAACGACATACTTTGAGCTGAAGGAGAGCATCTATTTTTCAGCACAGGGAGGGTATATATTCCTTTGCAATGACTGAAGAGAGACTGTTCAATAGCAGATCCACCCTTTCAGGCAGAGCTGAACAGTTTTCTCAGAGATTTGTTCTTTTCAAGCAGAGCATCAGCAGCTAATAAGGCACCAGAATAAGCTCCAGGGTTCCTGTGGCAGAGGCTGTATCTGATGACAGCAGTGATCAGTTCTAGACTTAGCATCTCTATAGTAACTATCACTGACCCTACCAATTTTCTCCCACTGCCTGAATAATTCCAGGGGTTCTTCCCTTCCATAGCCTTGGCTTCCCAGGCTACTGCTCTGGTGTATAACACCCAGGCACAATGCACTACTATGCACCCAAGGCCCTTTCACAAACAGCCCTAGTAAACGAGCCTAAGGATGCCATAGCACATGATCAGAAAGAAATTAAGGTTATCTTTTCCTAAAAAATATGCTGATATAATGCATTGGTGTCAGCAGTTCAAGAGATAGCAGTTTGGACAGGCAAAGCTCATGAAGTCCTAGTCAGATTGATAGCTTAGCTTAGAACTCTGGCATTTGGATTAAAGCAGTGTAGAAATGAATCTTATATTTGACATTTAAAACACTTTCGAAGGAACCTTTTTCACAGCCTGTAGTTTCTTAAATCATAGCAGAAAGAACTGCCATGGCAGAATGGTGTGAGAAATTAATCTCCAACTGCTTCTCTGTTTTCCCACATTATGACTGAAGACATTAGTCCCCAAATCATTTTACATCCTAGCATTGTGTGCAACAACACTGGGCGTAATAAACAGACAATGCAACAGAAAGCAAATTTGAAAATTAATTTATCCTTTCTTTTGGACAACATCTAGAATATAAATGTGGTTTGTGGCAGCTCCAGCTGAAAGAAAAGAAAGGGCTGCTTTTGGAGGGCTAGCATGAATAAAAACTTTGGATTTATACAGTCTGAATCCCATTTCCTATGTGACCTTGGCAAAGTCACTTATTGTAACATTTTCAGAAATGGATGCTATTTCCTCAGGCTTTCATTCCACTTCTCCTCTCCAGAGTATCTGACTGTTTTGCATGTGCAACCAATAGCAAAAGTAAATGTCTCAAGGGGCTTTATGGAATCTCTGGATCTTGATCCTTTCAGGGCTTCAGAACTGTTTGATGTAACATATATATGGCATGATTTGTTATATTGTTCCAGGACTTCCCCCACAAAAGTTTGGGTTTTACAGAAAATCTTTATGGACTGTCAGAGTTTTGTAAACCCAGTTTGAGACAGCTAGGTCGTCCAGATGAAGTCAGTGGGAGATACAGTAGTTCTGAAATACCAGGTCTTTTTGCAAATAAATTTCTGCTCATGCACAGCAAATGATGCATTTAACAACTGGAGGACACAAAACCAAGAAGTGGGTGTTTCATCTCTCCCTTATTTCTTGTCTCTCAAGATGAGGATTAGCTTTTTTGACATGGTTGAGGCAGAAGAAGTAAGGAGACAATCACTGGACAAGTTGAAGACCTTTATACTTGGATGAAATGAAGTAATATGCTTTATAGATAATGCTTTGCACATAAAGTGCTTTGTACATTTGCTAGCAACTTGCATTGATTTATAAGAAACTTCCTCTCAAACCCAGATATTCAGGTTAGACTAGTAACTGCAGTCTCGCTCTGCATCAGTGTTAAATACATAGTACATACTTAAGGACTGAAATAATCAATTCAGCAAGGAAGGACTACATCAGACTATAAATACACAGACCAAAGCTCTGCTAATCTGTTAAATTAGCTGTTGCAGGAGATTCAAATACACCGCGTACTACTTCTTTTTCTTCACTAATCTCTCTCCTGCTCAAGTTCAGACTGAGGTGGGCTACCAACCTTCACAATCATCACAAATCACAGTCTGGTGAATATTCAGGCAAGTCTGGCAGAGCATGGGCAGATGAAATGCTCTAATAGGGCTTGGAAAAACATCAGACTCTCTGTTGGTGTTCATCCCACCAGCCTTAGATATTCTCTAATTTTTACCTCAGCACAATTTCAGTGATGTCTTCTGGTGGTTCTCTCTGAATTTTTCCATGTATGTGCTCTACATTTTACTGTGCCCACAGGAAATGTCATTTTTCATTGCCATGGCTTGAACTTTCATTTCTGCCTTTCTCCTTTTGGTTGTGTGCACATGAAGCTTTCACTGGCTAACATTTCTTCTCCTTTCTTTTTTAAGAATATATGTAAACATGTAATCACTTAAATGCTCTACATAGTTCTTAATAGACATTCCATTATGTCAAAACTATGCCAAGGTGAAAATATCCTTGCTTTACATGCCAGATCATAAAAACAGCTTAGCTTCTCTTAAAATTCTGGACATGAGGTCTGCTCATAAAAATTGAAAGTGGTAACAAACTTCTGACAAACCTATTCTTTAGCTCCTTTGAACATCTCTAACTGCCAGCAGCACGACAGTGGATAATGGTGTCTGCTGTTCTTACCAGCAAAACCTATAAAGGGACAATAACCAGAAAAGAAAGGAAAGTGCATGCATTTGTGCCAGTAGTTAAGCCAACTCACAAAGTTCAGTGAGTGTCTCCTGTACAGGTGACCAAAATATTGCATACCTGTTAGTGAAATACTGACAAGTAACTCTGTCAGTTACTGTGCTTGCACTGACTGCGTTTTACAGTAGCAAAATCCAGTTGTACCAATATTATCCAATAAAACTAGTAAAAGCAGATAAGTAAATGAAATACAGGCATGAAATACATAAAAGTAAGTTAAACTATTGGGGGAAAAAAAAAAGAAAAGGCAACACCTGGAAAACAACAGAAATCTGCAAAACCAAGGTCTGAATAGGATCACACAAATTAGCTTTGGCATTCACTTCAGATTCCCTCAAAACATAATAAAAGATATTGTTTGTAAAAAAAAGAAAGGGACTTGGCTTCAATAGCTTTCCTAACTACCACTTTCTAATATTTTGGAAACAAAGAAACTGCAGTACACTAACTGTTTGAGCTGAATGGGAACACAAAATTTCTAGCACCTCAGTAAATACTTGAAAGAGAGCATTACTCTAATATCTGTAAATCAGGGCATTTCAAATTAACCCCATGTTCATTAAAAATCTTGCTGATTTTATGTTTTTGTTATCATTCAGATACAAGTCTGAGAACAACATTGCGTAACAATTTCTGTCAAATAGGACAAGGGCATTAATTCTTTGGATGCAAGAGCAACATAAATCGTCTGTTCCAAGCCAACAATTTAAGGAGTGCACAGCACGTTATGTTAAATAAAGTATTAACACTGAGTTAAGAACACCTGTTAAGGGACTTTGAGAGTTCTGGATCACATTACCTTGCACTGGTTTTGAAATAACCTTATTCCAGCTTTTTAATCCCATAATTATTCCACAACAGTATTATCAGAAAACTCCACTGCTTCTAACAATTTATAGCTGTAAGACATTATGTGAACCACTTCAGTTCAGTTCTTGTACTTAATTGTATTATCAACCTCACCCACAATAATAACTTATCTTTTAAGTTTTAAGACCTGTAACTTTGTAATTGCAAGATGATTAAATAAAGTGTATTTGATAATCTACATTTCTGTGGTTTTTGAAACAATTGCTGAAATATTGAGGAAAAAAATCAAATTTTCTTTCTGAGATATTTTCTCTTGGTCTGTTCCCAATTTCAGTGGATGTACTAGATCCACCATTGTGCAGATACTCGTATTAGACCTTGCCACAGAATTAATTTAGAGCCTGAGATGCTGAAAGGAGAGTGTAAGGCGGTGAGGTTGACCTGGCAGCAAAAGAGAATGGTGGGAGATGCATTCATGAACTTGGGCTTTGACTTGTGTATCTGGTCAGAGAGGCCATACCCGTCACTCGTTTGGAGGAGGAGAGAAACCACTACCCTAATTACCTTGTTCCAAGACACTCTTCACAGCCTTCTTTAACAGAGTTATGCCTTCCTCAGTGACACCTGTGATCTCTTTGGTTCTGTCTAGGAGGGATATGGCAATTATCTGTGTTTATACAAATACATATCTACAGAGAAAGAGCTCTCCAATATTATGGATTATGGATGTTTAGCTAGAAATCAGAGAAAACATAGGAAATTTTTCTAATGGCAAAAAGTTCAGGTTGTCTGAAGTCAGTACTATGAAACAAACCTAACCAAAATATCTGAATGTTACTGTAGTTGTCAGAGATAGTGACTTACAACCTTGAAAAAGCAGGTCTCGTACTGTGTCTACTTTTTGGCCCTTTGATACAAGAAAGACAGGGACAAACTGGAGAGAGTCTTGCTGAAAACCATTTGGATGGGCCAAGGACTAGAGTTATACATGGGAGCTGGACTGGATGACCTCCTCAAGCCCCTTCCAGTCTGAATTATTCTATGACTCTGTTAGTATTTCTAGTACTTCTCTTCACTAGAAATTATTTGGAATATAACCAGAATAATATAAAGTGAAAAAAGGTGCCAAGGATCATCCTGGTCTCTTTCATTTCTACTCCCTCCTTGGCCAGATTTTCCATCTGACATGGCTCAATAAGGCTTTAAGCTAGCTAAGAGAATCTAGTATCCAACCCCATTGGATTTAAGCACATTTATCACAGAAATTGATTAGGACAACTAGCTGAATAAATAGATATAGCATAAGTGCCATAAAAATGACATGACTGCAGGTAAAACATATGAATAATTACAAGCAGGAGTCAGGTTTTCCAGTCACTCTCTGTACATACTTTGAATTGCAGGGCCTTCTGGTGACTAATGTGCCACTTTTTGTAGAGAAATTAAAGAACAGCTTTGCAGTGATGGCCAACCTGCAAAGTACCAGTGAGTGAAGAACAAAAATACTCAAACATGACACTTTTAAGAAACACTGAATTTTGCTTCATCTTTGTTACTTCTCAGAAATACTAATGTAAGCACACTGTCAAGAGAGTGAATTTTTGTGTCTGGAGCTGAGATTAATTCATTCATGAAATAAAAATAATTTTGTGAAACAAATAAGCCTTACTTCAGGCAGAAGTGAAAGCAGTTTATAAAACCTTACTCAATCAGAGGAAATAAGAAAACTGCATGAATTAGACAACCACTCTGATTGTATGAACTATTTAATTCTCAAAGGAACATTCCAAGCAGAGAATCTGTGGGAAAATCAAATATGAACACTGTTTACATGATGCATAATTGAAATTTTTTTCATTTTACATTTTAGAAAAAAATTCCATTTGGAAAAGAAAAAGCCAGATTCTATTGAAACAGTTCATTGTCAATTTAAAATAAAAGCTAAAATGGTCATGAGGAATAAATGGAAGAATCACAAAGTAAAATTTTTCCCCATTTTAGTACCTAGCTCAGTTAGCTTTTGAGCTGGGAAGATTCTGAAAACCTCTGCATATACTTTTAAGTGCATACAAAGAAATTGTTTTCATAGAAATTATTCAACAGTTGACTTCCCAGACAGCTCTACTTTTCATGGAAATGTTTAAGTGTCTAAAAAGTAATAAAATTTGAACTGAAAAGACTAAATATTGCTGAGAAAAAGAAGACTAAATGTTCTTAAAATAATAAGCTGTTATTACAGATAGGTTGTATCTCTTACATCCTGCCATAATTTAATTTTACATTTTGGATTTCTGATCTTAACGTTTTCTTCTTTATATATGAGATTCACCCCAGAGTAATGAGGGAACTGGCAAAAGAATTTGCCAAGCCTCTTGCAATCATCTATCAACAGTCCTGGTTAACTGGAGAAGTTCCAGTAGACTGGAAGTTAGTGAATGTAACACCCATCTACAAGAAGGGTCAGAAAGACGTTCCGGGGAACCACAGGCCTGTCAGCCTGATTTCAGTTCTGGGCAAGGTCATGGAACAGATCATCTTGAGTGCCATTACACAGCACATGCAGGAAAATCAGGGGATCAGGGCAAGCCAATATGGATTTATGAAAGGAAGATCATGCTTGACCAATCTGGTTTCCTTTTATGACAAGGTGACCTGCTTGGTAGATGAGGGAAAGGCTGTGGATGTTGTCTACCTAGACTTTAGTAAGGCCATCGACATGGTCTCCCACAGCATCCTCCTAAATAAATTGACTGCTGATGGCTTAGATAGGTGGACTGTTTGATTGGTAAAAAACTGTCTGGATGGTTGGGCCCAGAGAGTTGTGATCAACGGAGCCAAATCCAGTTGGCGGCCGGTCACTAGCGCTGTTCCCCAGGGTTCAGTTTTGGGGCCAGAGCTGTTTAACATCTTTATAGTTGATCTGGAAGAGGGGATTGAGGGCACCCTCAGTAAATTTGCAGATGACACCATGTTAGGTCAGAGTGTTGATCTGCTTGAGAGTAGGAAGGTTCTCCAGAGGGGTCTGGACAGGCTGGATAGATGGGCTGAGACCAACGGCGTGAGGTTCAACAAGAACAAGTGCAGAGTCTTACAGATTGGTCACAAAAACCCCATGCAGCATTAC
>NW_009631935.1:0-20098 GCF_000690535.1 Cariama cristata
CACCGACTTGGCCGGAGCTGGGGGGTGCGCGGCCGCCCCGCTCCCGCCGCGTCCTCGCTTGTATCCAAGCGGGCTCGGAAACGAAGATAGGAAGGAAGGTTGCAGGGCTGGCAGCTGGGAAATTATACGTGTCTGCACCCAGATCCCGCCTGTGGCACTGCTGGCGTTACCCTGCAACAATTAACTCTTCTCTCCAGAAAATTTAAGCCGATTTCACAGCCAGGAATTACAATGCTGCACAGGCTCCCCATGCAGAACACACAATTCGCTATTTTTCAGGCAGAGAAACTGAGGCACGTAAGAGTTAAATGCTGTGGCGACATACATAGCGCATAATTGCCAGGGCAAGAATAAAACTGCAGGCTCCCTATTCTCAGCCCCCAGCGTTATCCCTCCAGCTCCCTAACTTTGATACTTCTCAAAGACCAGAAAGAGCTAACACATACTGCGGTTCAGTTCACATCTTTCTAGCAGGAAACAAAATTATCTTAAATTGGCACCAAATTACATACTAAACTTCCCATTATCAAAAAAGTGTGCTTGAATGCAGATTTCTTTATTTTCCACATAAATCGCTTTACCTCACACCATGCACCTGTGTTCCCTGAGCGAAGGAGAACTCCCCCTTTTGAGCAGAATTCCTGAGCAAATACAGTATGAGGTAATAAACACCACGGAGAAGACTCAACAATCTCAGGCACAGAATTAAGGCGATCTGTGGAAAGTAATCCCCATAGTATGCAAATACAAATTAATGCAGCCTCCACAGCAACATTAGTCTGCCGAAGAATCACACCTTAGTTCAACAGAGGAATTGGGTCGTTACTCATCCATGCAAACCGAGTCATTTATCCCGCTCTCTCACCCACGTACCTACCCAATAATGAAACAGTACTGACATTGCTACACATCCTAAAAAGTTGTACTTTACTACAAATATATTCCTTAAAAAAAACCCCCCCCCCCCCCCGGTATTTTCTCACTATGAAAATAAGACAGTCGTGGTTTTATTCATAGAACAGCCTGAAGCATCTTTAGATTTTACAGCCTAAGACTGTGATTGCCCTTGGTTTCATCCACATGAACATGAAAAAACCACACACATTCTCTACAATCTCCCGCCCTTACCTTGGCGTCCAGACCTGTAAAGATACCTAACGGAGTAACTCTGTGCACATGGCAGTCCAACGAGAAGTAGCTCCGCTGATGCCATTCATATTCACAGGATCGGGACCTTAGCTTTTTGCCATTCATGGTACAGCCATCGGGCACCTGTGTGACACACCAGATGGTATTACCCGATAAATCATCCACTTGTTGCCGGAATTACATTCATACACCCATCACCTTACCCCCGAGCTTTCAGGAACCCACCCGCGCTCTGATTTTCAATATTGCCAAAGGAGTCAGTGACCGGAGACTTTGTTGATCTGTATGATCTAAAGAGCACGTGCCCGCTGCCGTGCTATGGTAGAAACCCTGGAATCGGTTTTGTCACTCCGTGGTCTGCAGGCCCCTTGGGAGCTCACGGACTACTTCTCCTAAGGCCATAAAAAGTAATTAAGATCAGCAAAGCTGCTGTCAGTTGGCATTTACTATACAAAGGTATGCACCTCTACTGGATGAATATGAGTTATGATTTTTTAAATATTGTCCATTGTAAAAGGCTGAAGAATCACAGGAAATGCTGTTTGTCCCACTTTTCTGAATTCTTTCCAAGCAAGTTGAGAACTGGCTTCTGAGAAAACCTTAAATGTGAATGTGCTCTGATTTCTAAAGAAGAATGATAGAAACTTTCCTGTCTCAAACTCCTTGGATTTCAGGCAATATTTTTGTTTTTCTGTAATTAGTTTTCCTTTGCACATACAGCCAAGTTTAAGTTACATCTTGTATTTTAGGAAATATTTCTCTTGGAAGCCATGCAAGGCCATACATGTAGGAACAGAACACGAATGCTTGCAGAATGGTGGGCTGTGTTTTAGAAAGTAGCGACTAAAAATGCTCTCTCAATTACTGTAGAAAACTCCACAAACGTGAGCCCTCTGCACCGTAAAAGCAGTTAGTCCACTCTTTATGAGGAAGGTAACGCAACTGGAACAAAGATGCTCTTTTGTCTCTGCGTGCAGTGCGTCACCGAGACTGTTCTGGAATAATGTACTCGTACATTTTAAAAGGAAATATTGAAAAACTGAAGGGCTAGTAGCTGGAAGAATAACTTGGAAATTACTGGAAGACACTTCACAAAGACCAGGTGACATCCTGTACTACCTCAGCACTTTAGGTATAAAGTTTTACCCTCATACAGCTATGGTCAAACAGGAAAGAATATAACAGAGCACATCAGAGTAAGCCAACTGGCATCATTAATACAAAACAGTGCTAAAAAAAAAAAAGGATCTACATAATGATCTCAATAAAGCAATGAGTTGTTCACTGCAGAATCAGCTTTAGCAGCTTAAGACCGTTATGACTCCTGCCTGAGAGTACCAGCAGCAAACACGGGAATGGACTGTACGAGTGGTCCTCACTTGCTTCTCTAACCACCTCGATGCCCAGCTCAACCTGCCAGAGCAGGCCGGCTGCCTACAGTGAAACAAGCCACACAGGGCTTGTTTCAATCGAGAAAGAAATCTTAAATCTGCATTAAACATCTGACCGCAGTCTGACTCTAAAGATTAGGAAGCAAAAGAGCAAGAAACAACCTCACAGTAATCTTCGGCTATCTCCACTGCCTAAATTTCAAGGTGATGGGTAAAATTCTGCTGGGGGTAGAGTCAATAGAAGTTTTGCCATGGACATCCGTGGGGCCAGAATTTCAGCCTTCATCTCAATAGTTATTTACCCTCTCAACAAAGCAGGCATTTTGTTACAATAAATAATGTCGTTACAGTCTATGCCTCGCTCAGTCATCTTTGTATCCGCATTAACACTCATTCCAGGAGCGCTCAGAGAACATGTATCAGGCTCAGAGTTAGGCTTTGTACTAACACGCAGAACTTCTGGTCCCTTCTCCAAGTTGCTTCATCAAATATAGTCACTCATATATTAAGTTTTATTTAAATTTTTTGATTGTTTGTATAATTTGTTAATGTCTCCCTCAGGACTTATTTCTGAGCAGATGCACAAAGCCAAGGAAAGAATATGTGGCTTTTCAGCACTTTTTTCCCAGCCTTTCATGGAAATCTGTTGCTGCAGCAGTGTCTGATAAAATATTTTTACTTACTTCTTTCTTCTTTTTTTTTTTTTAAATTTAATACTCCTTTTACACTTGTTATCTTTTCCACTAATTCTTGCAGAGTCTCCGCACATGAAGGTAGAGCTAATGAAGCTGAGTTTCTGCTCACTGTTAAACTTAGCCCAGGTATCACTTGGAACTCAAAATGTTCTTTTGCTCTTTTGGCTCCAGTTTTTAGGAATTTCTACTTCCATTTTCTCCTTTATTTTGAAGATTAGAAACTTGAGGAGAAGAACACAGTACACAGCCAAAGCAGCACTGTCAAGGACTTATCTTCTACTTAATCTTCAAGAGTAAGAACTTCCAGAGAGCTTTCACATCTCCTGTGAGAGATGTATGTATTGCAGAGACGTAACAGAGATGCACCGTTGGGCCAAATCCGGTTGAGGTCCATTTTGTCTCTAGTTGGTCTACTCACATGAGCAAGGGAAAAAAAAGATTTTGACTCATGTATATGTAAATCTATACCACTTACAAATTGCGTAAGTGCAATATTTTTAACTCCTGCAGAAATAAAACTTGCTCATACGGCTTAAGTATGGACCATAGAGGAACACAGTTGTCACAGTTTTGTCTAATCCAAATACACCATTTATGGCAACGTGGCACCTGACCACTTCACCAAATTAGGCACAAAAAGAATTAATTGGTGCTCTGGCTTTTTCTTCCTTCTCCTTATCTACAAGCACTGAATTTTGGTGTGTCTGGATTAGGGAGGTCAAAAAGACTAAGCTCAGGCAGTATGCTATTTCCTTTTACTCCGAAGCCAAGGTTTACAGCTACCAGGATTGCTTGCAGAAGTGATTTGCAGATTCACAGGCCATACGCCAAAGATGTGCTTTCTCCTGGGCTCACAAGCCTCATTCTTCTGGTTTATAGTTCCTTTGTTTTATTGAAATGCAGTTGTTGTGAGAGGTCAGTAACTGGGTGTATGAGCCAGTACCCCAGGAAGCAGAAGCTGTGTCATTAAGGGATGACAATTGAGAGGGATGAAAACGAATGTTTAGGGCTGAAATTTATATTTAACGTGCTATCAAACAGGGTGCTTGCAACAGAGACCCCAGTGTAGTCATTTTAATGACAATACTCGAGAAGTAGAGATTATAATAGTCACTTTATGTGTGGATAGGCAGGCGCATACAAAGGTTAAATCACTTGCACGAGTCACATGTTAAGTCAGCATTAAAACCAAGAATAGAAACCTGAAGTCATGCCTCTCAGTCCAAGGTTTCTAATGATTAAACTACATCCTCTCCTTTGGCCTGGTCTGTAGCACATAACACAGTACAAAGTATACCTCCATGACGTTTTGCACATAGATATCTTAAAATATTTTTGCAAGTCAAACACAATCATTGCATGGATATGCAACCGCTGACGTTGTATATCGATCTGAAAGTGAAGCGGGAACAGGTATGCCCAATAGGTAACATCTACTAAAATCCAAAATCTAGAAGTGCAGCTACTGAAGTGTTTCCAAAGTATTCTCATTGAAAAGCGGAAAGTGACAGGAAACCAGTAGAACAGGAACCTCAGGGGAACAACTAGAAGCAGGCATTTCACTCCCAGGTCTGCAAGTTAAGCGGGGTGAAGCTGATGCATCACCTTTAAGGTAAACAACACAATTTTGTACATGATGAGAGATGTAATTAGAAGCAAGGTAATGCCCTAAGTACAGGAAGAATGGATTGTGAAAACCTCAGGCAAATGAAAGTTTAGCAGCAACAGATCAAATCTCAGTTGAAGTATATACACGTGCCTATGTGGCAGCTCATCAAGCAACATTACACTGGCTAATCTAAATGAACTTCAATATTAAGTTGTGTTTGTGCAGGCAGAAATCATGTAGTGAAAGAAAGGTGCTGTGACAAGACTCGTAGAAGAGTTCAAAAGAATCTGATTACAGATTTTCTGATTGCAGACTGCGTCCTGATAACTGCTTGCTAAAAGTGGAGTAGTGGTACCAGTTTATTGGGGAAGTACAACAAAAATCAATTTCTTTTTCCAGTAACAACCTAGTGCCAAAATGACTTTTTTTTTTTTTTAATTAAATAAAAAAAAAAAAGGCTACTTCAAGTCTGGATCCTTAGAAGTCAGAAAAAGCTTAAACTGAAAAAAAAAGATCAGCTATTGAAATTGTTCTGAGCAGCTTGTGGTAACATTTCTGGAAAGAGCAGAAACCTTGGAAGTAACTTCCCATGCAGCCCTTTTGGGTTCCACTCGGTACTTTACGGAATTGCCTCAGAGTTGCTTCTATTTGTGGTCTCTCCTGGGACAGCCTCTTCCAAATGCAATGACTCACAGTTCATTGAATTTAAAGCTGTTTCCAGACCATGAAACTGAGGTCTGCCACAAGGGCCAAGAGAGCTCATACACCCTCTGTGGCGGGCAACAGACCTAGGGCAATTAGACCCAAGTTACAATGCAGAGGAGATATTCTGGTTATCCTCAACAGCTACAGCTCCGTTGCCGCAGTTTACCAGCTTATCAGTTTCCATGCTTGAAATCCCCCTTAGGGGATGTGTCAATCATCATTTTGACAAAGGGCAAATTTTCTCCCTAAATAGTTAGAGGCCCTTTGATTTCAGATGCACCGAAACCTACCTCAAATATTACTCACTTCAGCTCAATAGTACACAGATGTAAGGCAACAAGGGTGTAAAGAAGCCATCGCTTCTAAAGAAAGAAAATGCTCGCCAAACAAATACGCAACTGTTGTTTACTTCAGCTATTTTACTTTACCAATTATATGGTTTACAAATCAAATTATTCATTTGAATAGGAAAAATTATTGAGAAAACTAAATTAAATGTCTTTTTCTTGTGGCAATATTGATTGCTGAGTTTTTCTACAAGTTTCACTGCATAAGTAAGCACAAAAAACAGTTTAGAAAGTTTTAATCAGCATAAATGTAATAAAAGCTGCTTCATGTACTTCCATTTCACTAGTATATATATTCAGAGGTTCAATGCTACCAAACAGGACTCGGAACAAGAAGCTCAGAATATCCAGCACAAAAGAACCTTTACACAATAGGGGAAGTTGAGCCCTTCTCTAACCTCCCTCCCTCCCTCTCTCACCCCCAAAAAAGAGGGGAGGAGTATCGGGATAAGCAGGGCAGTTTATCCCATGTATCAATGGGCCACACAACCTTGCAGCAAGTGGCCCTAGCTGACTGCCTCTGTATCTGGCCAGCATTAATACCTACCCAAAACAACACAGTCCGCACTGTTGTTACGCTTCCGCTTTGCTAAGAGCTTATCAGAAATACATACCCAGTAAAAAATTCACAAACATAAGAAAAGCCGCAGTACCCTTATCAGGTAGAGAATTATTAGCTATTTTGCAAGACACTGAGAGATAATGGTAAAGAGGTATAAATAAAAACTTCTGCTGGCAAAGCAAAGAGTCTCAATCTCATGATTCAGCCCTAACATACTACAATAGCATAATCCTTCAGTGCTGTTTGAAATGTACACAATACAAAAGGTCAACTATCCTTAACACTGCATTGGCACACTGGATGCATCTAACCCCAAATTTCTGCTTCAGACTCCAGGAGAGCAATGAGAGAGGAGGTAGCAGAGTCTTTGCACGTGAAGATGTTCACAGGCAGAACCTCAAACAGCTGTAGAGCAAATTTTCAGTGCACATAATGCAAGTACTCAGGATGTAAACAGCCCTGGAGTTATTTCATACCATTTACAACAGTAATTCTGAAGTTACTTTTTTTTTTTTTAAACGGACAAAGGAGTTTATTGCTTATTTAGAAGTTAAAGCTTCTTTGCTACTGCTCAAAGCTGAGACTGCCACAGATATATTTAACTAAGCACACAGTGAAGAATGAAGAAAACTTGGAAATCAAATCATTCCTCTGGCTCCTGTGAACTTTGCTTCACTAAGCAAAAAAACCTGCAGCAAACAAAATAGTCTCTGACCTTCCAGAACAACATTAAAAAGAAAAAAAAAAAAAAAGGTCTGATCTGCTTATGTGGGCAGATTTTGGCACAGGGTAAACATCTATGTTTGCTCCTCAAATTGCACAAGTCAGAAAAGAATATCGCTCTCTTTTATCCAGGACATGTTTTAAACCATCGCACATTTATGTTTCTTTGACAATCTGAGGCAGGTTACTTTCTTCACATGGAAGTGCGAGTACTGGGGCAAAGTAAACGTGCCAACTGCCTGTAATCTGGTATCTCTAAAGGAGGAACGGGCACATCCTGCAGCGAGCACACGTATCCTACGTAACTGCCAAAGCTGCAGTTCCAGCCTACTCGGCTTCTCAAATATTCAGCCAGCCATAGCAGCATCTCTGCCCTCGGCCAAAGCTAAAGGTGAGCCCACAGAGTCTCAGATCTCTTCTGGAAAAGGGCCCAACTACTTAAGGGAGCCAGGCAGAGTCTTCAGCCACAGCACACAAAGGGAAAAAAAACAGTTTACAAAAGATAAGTTCAGGAAAGCCTGAAAGAGCACCGGCCCCATCGCAGAGAGTCCCATGCCAGAGTACACCGTGTACTGGCACTCTGGGGTAGTGCTGTGGATCAATAACATCTGTAATAAAGCACACATGGACTGATAGGCTAGACAGATGCACAGAGGGAGCAAAGGGATTTTTCCTCTCCCAACATGCTGGTGCTGGAGCCTAGAGCAATGATTTGGCTCTACCTTTACATGTTTATCTTTATTTCAGGCTTTTCAAAGAGCTGCTCCTGTGGGTTCTTTGGGGTCTCCCCCCTTTTTAAGGAAATTAAGCACCTTTCATGACTGCCTTAATAAAACGTTGCAAGTGTTGTGCACTCTGTAGTGCCTGACACACACCTCAGACCTCCTGGTTAGCTTGTTTGCAGGAGTTCAATTTCAGCGGAGGAAATCAGCAACAGCAAAAAGGTCCCAAACCTCAGATCACAGCACGTAAGCCCTGTCATTTCATCTGAACAGAATGAATATTGAAAATGTGTACATCTGTCACGTACTGTCCCCAGCAAAGGAGCCCCATTAGTCGAATAAGCTGGTTACTCTTCAGAATACAAGTAACATCAGCTGGTTACATGGTTTAAATCCTTTTAAAGTTGCCAAAGATACACTAGTACCCTGAATTCTATATTTTTCCATGAAAAAATAGCAGTCCAGAAAATCAAGCTACAACATAGACACAAAATCTTTTACAACTACATACACACATGCATGCTTTGTTTTCGCAAGTATCTCAAAGTCAGGAGATGTCCAAGCCCAGCTAAGGGAAGAAGACATTGATACTTGTCCGTCTTTAAAAATTCTTTCCATGTACCTACAGTTTGTAAGCAACCATTGAAACTAAAAGCGTGAGTTGAAATTGTCTTTTCACTGGGAATGAGTGTTTATGCCACAAACTTCAGTGGAGCTAGGATTTTTCCTGAGCCTACGTTTTATAATTAGAGACACTTCTGTGTAGCCATTGCCATTCAAACTGTATGATATTTTTTAATAAACTGATGTATCAAACACAACACATTGTACTGTGATTGAAGACCACCACCTCAAGCTGAACATCAAATGAGGAATTAGTTGACAGAGGGTTTAAAAGCTGCATGTCATTTCCAGCATATGCACCAAATGAAATCACACTTAGCAAGGTGTTTGCTACACTAACCCTTTACACTTCATAGCACAAAATTACACACATTTAACCCTGTGAAAATTTAGGCCAGGTCTGAGAGCATTAAGCACAAGTAAAGCAAAAAACGTGCTAGGTTACTGAGACTAGGTTCAAAGGACTTTGATGACCAAGGTTAAAAACGTAGTTCAGCAAATTCTTGCTCATTTGTCTGGCTCTGGAATAGTCTAAACTTACTTAGTACCTCCCTGCATGATTGCAACATTCCTTGAAGATCTGTAGCTCTTATTTTTTTTGGCATGATCTGAACTGCTTCAGTTTGCGTAACAAGATCATGGCTTCAGTCTCAGCCCACTGAAGCCAGATGTGATGGTCTAGGGCTACCTATTGGTTAGATGCTTCCACTTTCGCCAAGCTGAATTTCGCAACCCTGTGCTGGAGAGCCAAAGGGCCTGCTCGTTCTCATCCCGCTTCATGACTCCTATGTGCTCTGTTGCACAATGCCCCAACTTTAATAAAAACGATGGAGAACACACATCTCAGCCCACATTTTGGGCTAAATCCTTACATCTCATATCTTTGTGCTTACTAATTTTGTTCTGACTATACTGGTTTTTTAAAACTTCAGGAAAAAATATTTGACTTTTTTTTTTTTTAAAACAACACTAATATTTTAGGTCTGAGACTTGCATAGGACTTTTGCTAGACAGATGTCCTATGCTACAGACATAGGATACCAACAAAAATATCTTCAGTTTTTTGTATTTTTAACCTCTATTAATAATACCAGTATGTTCAGCTTACACTTCCCTATTGAGAAATCATTTTGTTCCACATACAGGAAAATCTCCTGTATATGTAGGCCACAGCTTGCAAAAATAAACAAACAATACATTTTCTAAGACATTAAGTTCGTAAGTATGTTACACTGCTTGACAGTGACAAACTAACCACATGAATTTCCTCAAAGAAAAAAAAAAAACCACACCAAACTTTCACAAGAAACAAGTTTTTTTTTTCCTTGCACTAAGGTTACGTCACTTATCTCTTGGGTACAGAAGACACTAATAACCATGTGCCTGGACTCCAGCTAAATTATCAGTTTCCTTTAAATAGTCTGAGGAAGAAAAACAGCAGTAATGCTGTATAGGAAAGTAGAAAGGCTTGGTCTTAAGCCTAATTTTGGAAATTCTTTCAGTTTAGCCTCCAAATTTTGCTCTATAAGTTTTCATATACAAAAATTTATCATTTGTGCAGGCAGACCCAGTACTGCATGTGTGGCTGCCCAAACCGCACACAATGTGGGCACAGCACCTGCACACACTAAGGCTGTCTCTAGACAAGTTCTAGCTATTCACCCCAAGCATTTTAAATGATCTCCACCCTTCAGGAGACCACTCTTCGCCTTTGTTAAAGATACTTATTTTAACCCTGAATTCACTGGTCCTCATGAGTAGCATTATGTTTTCCAATGACATTACACAGAAGCGTGCATACCCAAACATTTGTAAGTCAAGTTCTGAAGAGGACACCTTAATGCCTTGACTCCCATAAAACGCATCACACTTACAAAATTGTCTCATATACTTGCTGTGCAGAAGACTTGAGAAACGTCAGATAAGTGAGCCTTCCAAAAAAAAAAAAAAATTCACCACTGAATTAACTGCTGATACTTCAGCTGAATCCTCCATGTCTCTACAAATGCCCTCTAAAGCTAAGAGAGTATCTACCCATAACACAGCGTCCTGTCCACCAGGATTCAGCTAAACATTCAGGTCCTATTCATGACCAGAACATTGTAAGATTTCTACAGTAAAATGTAATGACTTCATTTTAACAGGTAAACATGAAGAGCTCCACAAACGACTGCTGAGGCATTAGAGATCATTAGTCCCACAGCGAAAGCACTAACATCCTGCAGTATCAAATTGTTTATCAGTAATTTACAGAGACTGAATCCACAAATACATTTCTATCACTTTTAGTTGCTTGATTATTTACATATATTAAGCAAATTAAACTGAAGGATGCAGCGAGTACTCCCAGGGCAAACAATGGCTATGCCACCAGCAATTTGCTGCTTTTCCATTCAGAGAAGTCCTCCCAATTTTCTTTTTCTTTTAGTGGCAAAGAGGATCATAAAAGGATGAAAGCTGTGATCTCACTAGCACAGCAGAAATCAAGAGAGACTTCTACCGTACTGAGATTAGTGAGATAACGCCAAGAGAAGAACTTCATAAACATGTGCATGGGTAAACGAGCAACCCAAACTTCGGGGAATCTTCAGATCACAATCAGAACATTCCAGTGCAACTTTTCATTATGATAAGACCCGAAGAAGCCCACAGATAACGATAAAGCACATAGGTATTCGCAAATTCATTCTAAACTTCATACGTGGAGTCTTCTAGAAAAGTATGATTTATAAAAACTAATATTTAAGTAGTTTAATTGTTTTAATATATCAGATTAACACTAATTACTATTATATTTACTGATTTGTTATCTTTATATAAAATGCTGTTAGAGGCAATTGTAAGCTTGCAGTTAACTTTTTGGATAAAGCTGTTCTGCTAATTCATTTTCCACTTTTCTTGTATAAAATAATGGAAAAGAAAAATCAATGCTCAGATCTCAAGTTGTTAAAAAAGCAAAATGTTATTTTGCTTGAAAACAAAGCGAAAACAGCAACAAAGATATTTTTGTCCAGTATTTTCAATACCATACAGGCTGCTATGAAGCAAGTTAACTGCCTGCCAGGCAGACTCAGTACCTCCACACACACTGTCTTACACACATTTAGGTCCAGAGGCATCAACTGGACTATTATCATACCTGAAATCAGACAACTTCATAAGTTTTTGTCAGACTGGGTGCTAATGTGCCCCAGGCAATTAACAATTTACTTTTTTTAAAAAAAGAAAGCAATATACTGATTATTTTGATTTAAGTGTTCAGGAGGTAGTTCTCCTTTTGATATTATTCCTTAACACACATTCAGTCCTTGGACCATGTTATCGTTATTGTGTGTACATATACGTCTTTGGTCACACAGACAGCAGAACCTATACATGAAATATAACCACAGTCAGTTTGTTTAAAATGTATACCCATTTTGTTAATTTAAAAAAATACAGGTTTTTCCTGATAATCCAAAATCATCTTATAAAAATAATTTCTGGTATTTGTGGAGCTCTGTTTGGATTTTGAAAAAAAGATTATTGGCATTCATTTTTCCTGCACTATAGGAGTACAGGACATTTGAGCATCATGCCTCCTCTCTTGTACAAAAACAAACCCAACCCTGGAAAAAAACAAAAAAAACCCAAACCAAAAAACAACAACAACAAACCCCACCAAACCAGAAGGGAACATACATAAAGGGCAATTCCACAGCTATTTTGTGCTAAATGATAAACCACAAATTGTCCCTTAGTGGATGTGCATAATGTATGATCCAGAGTTTGGTATGTCCTCATTTCCTGACACTTTTCCCTTTTTTCATCTATGTAAGAACTGCTGACTGCTACATTTCATAGGGAAAGCCAACCTATTCTTCACTGGTTTAGGTGCCAGACTTAGGAATGACTAATTCTTCTGTTCTAGTATTACAGTAGCAGTTCTGAAAGGAAAAAGACATAAAATACAAAAGTTGAGCATTAATGCCTCTCCCCATCTTTTCTACCCCAATTTTGGGATATAATTTTTAGAATCTTCTTCTAATACTCTGTGAAATGTTAAATTTTCCCCATGATACAATGTCAAAGCATTTCTTCCATACTCACTGATACCAGCCTTCATACTTTGAATTAAAGGTCAAATGAATCAAGCAACTTAAATCCTACACAACTAAAAGGAAAACAGAACTGAAGTTGATGACCAGAACAGCAAAACATTTGAACTCTTCCACTCCAGGTCCTCGAGACCCTTGTAGTGGTGTTACTTTAACATCCAAGTCTACACCATGATTACATTAAACCTTTCTTGAATGAACAAAAAGTCCTCTGATAAACAGCAAAACCAGTAGATGAACTAAAGAATTTCATTGATATAGACCGCAGCAATAACATTTTCAGGAGAAAGTTGCTCATTAGATATACTGAGCTCCAACTGTCTAAGAAACAATCTGCAATTTGGTTTCTTACTTGAAAGCAGGAGCTGGCTATACAAATTTTCCTGGAAACATGCACTAGTTTGAACCCAAAATCTGACGAGCTATCCTTTCCTATGTATAGGTAACCAAAGCATAGCAGCATTTTACTAATATATTTATAATCTACATGGTCAAAGCAAACAGCACTTCTCAAAGTATCTCTTCACCAGAAATCACAGGCTAGATCTGGCTGCCAAGACACAAATTATATGTTCCCTCAAAGGTTACTCTGCTTCGGTCAATATAAAGTTTCCTCATCAAAATTCTTCCATTAATTGAAGAGAACCTGTCTTGTGTCTTGTCTTTTATTTTAACGCTTCTTTATTGCCTCTTCTGTTCATCATGGATATTCTTCTAGGTATGTTGTTTCCATTCCTGGCAGCTGTTCCAGCAGTTGCAACAGCAGCGAGAGACAAGAGTCACTTGGACCCTGTTGGCCACACAAAAGCGTCACACTGGTGGTCCCCTGGCTACTAAATGCAGCATGGTTAGTTGGACAAGAGCACCCTCTTTCTGAAGCACTTTTTGCACCAGGAAGCCTTGCTGGTTTTCACAGTTGGTGAATATCCTGTGACTGAATGAGATTTGGACTTCGCCAGCCAGCTCAGTGTTACAAACACGTCACGGTCTGAAACTGCCTAGACATTCATCAAGCTGTTGGGTTTCAGCTCTCCATATTTAGTCTTCGTGTGTCTAGGCTTGCTTGGATTAAACAGGCTTAAGTATTCTCTCTTTGGCATCTTTGGTACAGTTCCAGAGCACTCACTAGCTCTCTATCAGTCACTCTTTCATGAGACTTTCTAGTCCAACTGCTGTTCTGAATCAATCAATACCAACCTTCCTCAAAATAGGCCCTTTTCTACATCCGTGCCTCAGGACACTCCAATTTTCAGCTCATTTCTTCAGGGGGCACATGGCTACTGAAGCAAACTGATCCTTAACTCTGTGTGCAACATAATACCTGCAAATCTCCACTTTAGAAAGCACAAGCAGTTTGTAGATTCAGCTTTTAAAATTGTCTTATATACTAAATACAGCCATGTACATACCTACCTGATTCTCTAAATAGTCTAAAAGGTGTCCAAGACTAAGATTAAAGTCCTGTAAAAGTATACAATTACCCCTATTCTACACAGGGCTGCTTCTCTGAAACAAAAGGCCCACCAAACATTAACTTTTCCTCACTTCTCAGCGTACTTGTTTTCTCCATTCCAAATGTGGCTCGCAAATGACCTGTAAATCCAGATTTCTTCTCATGGTTATTACACAGGTAAGCTTTAAAGATCCTTCTTCTGCCAGGTGAGCCATTACTTCTTTACCTGGCAGAATGGTTAGGGTTTTTTTCTGACCACTATTTCTAGTATGTTTATTAAGTTGTACTCCTAATTCAAATGCCATTGAGTTGTAATAGTCCAGACACCTAATACACAGTAGTCAATGCAGAGACAGCATCTTTTCTTCTTCCCCTCTCGGGAATCATTTCTGTAGGGAAGGCCATACACTGATGGCAATTACCAAAGCTACACAATAAAGAAACAGTCACGTAAGGCTTCTGGAACACTTCACAGAAATAATGCAGAAGCAGCCTTGTTCTTTGCATCATAAAGCTGACATTTCTCTGAGTACATTTTCTCAATCGTCGTACACTTTGTAAGAATTACAGAGAATTCAGAAAGTAAATGGAGTTTACTAACTCACACCTCACTTTGAATACTTTTTTTGAGCTTGATAAGAATACAGCATAATTGTGGCTACGCTTTCATTAGCGAGTTGTGCAGCACAATCAGAACGAGTCTGAAGAGCAAAATAGCTGTTGCCGGAAACTAAAAAGCCATGCTACAGGTGTTTCTAGAGGAAAGGGAAATGCTTTATACTAGCTCTACCCCAGTCTCTTGCACTGAATGACCATAAAGCACTTTAAATATGCTCCTGTACTCTGCCTTTTGTTTTAGTTTAATCTAAAAGGAACTCAGTTTGTGTTCTCCAAGACAATTTGGGAACACAAACCCATGCAAGGCAAGGAAGGAGGATGGAAAGATTCATGTCACCAAGACATTCTCTCTCTGAATTAAAACATTAACATATGTGCACCCTGTCATGATTAGCAGAAATACTTGAGGCAGAAATCATTTAATATAGAAGAAAAGGATAGAGAAACTGTATGTTTTCCATGAGGGTTCTATTCTTAAAAGCTTTCCCTGATTTAATAACCTAGTACCTTTTCAGGAACCTTACAAAGCCTACTAACTTTGGAGTAACCATTTAGGAAGGGCAAAAAGGTTATTGCCAAGATGTCTGTTTAGTATTAAAGTACCTTAAGGAAACTTAAATGGGACTGTGGTAGGAAAAGTAAAATTATTAGAAGAAAAAGTTGTACTTCTCAGACATTTTTTCTTTGAAAGAAAAGCAATTGTCTGTAGCAATATGGGCACAGATGTTTTCAGATACAGAAATAAAATACAGATGCTGGAGACTAAGTGAACTTCCTATCTGTATATGGGTCTAGATTGTCTCAAGAAGAATGAGAATCAGATTCTGCTGTTCATTTCACGTGTGCACAATCACTAAAGCACCAAAGGGTTCTCCAAGTTGTAAATTCATTCATCATTACATCTACGAATGGGACATCTCCTGATAAGTCTGACCATTCAACATTCATCCCCGCTAAACTTAAAGGATGTAACAAGCCCGTGTATTTAAACAGGAATTCTGATATATTGAGCCATTGCCATCTCTTCTCTGTAAATTGAACAGGAGTTCAGATTTCTGTGGTCTGAGGCCGAGTTCTGCAAAACACAGAGGTATGACCTTGGCTCAGCTTTATGGAAAAATTATTGTTGAGCTGTGAGAGTGTATGCAAACTAAAACAATGCAAGGTAAGAAGGAGAAGTAGTAAGAAGTAAAAGAAAGCAAAAACAAAGACTAAAGTGAATTTTTTTTAGTTGGAAGCAGTAACTCAAGGACTCAAGAGACAAATACTGCCATGAAAAGGTATAAAACCCCAAAGAAGTAATAGTCAAAAGTCAGCAAGATCAAGGAACAGTTTGTACCAAGCAGCAGCAGAGGCCAATGCTTCTCCACCTGACTGACCAGCAGAGACTCGTCAGACGTTTGCATTAGGGGTGAGGCACACATTTCTGGTTGGCCTAATAGAACGCTGTTCCTTCCAATGTGCTGGCCAATAAATAATTACTGGGTACGCACTGGTTCTATATGCTCCCACTTGCAAGTCTCTAGGCATTGTAAAGATATCAATACTATCAATTTTGATACTTCTTTTGATACTAATAGGCATTGCTACTTATTGATTTCAATATCCATTGGCATCACTACCCATTGATGTCTATCAATTTCAAAACTTTGATAGCGACAGGCATTGATACCTATATGCATCATTACCTTTTGATATCAACAGGCATCAACACCTTTTAATACTGATAGGCATCCATACCTATTATTTTTAATACTGATTTCAATATCTATCGAAAAGCATTGATACCTACCAATATGTATTGTTATCAGTACCTCTTGACTTTGAAAATAAATTTCAATATTAGTATGCATCAAAACCTCTTTCAATACCAATTTTTATAACAACAGGCATTCAAAGAGTATGGCACCTATTGAAAGGAATCAATACCTTTTAATATCAATGTCTGTCAATACCAATCTCAATATTGGTAGGCATTGATAGCTATCAATTTCAATATTGATTTTGGTATCATTAGGTGTTGATACTTACTGATATCAATAGGTATCAAAAGGTAGGCATTGATACCTATCAATTTCTATACTGATTTTGAAATCAATAGCCATCAATAAACATTGATAGGCATCAATATCTATTGATTTCAAGAGCTACTGATTTCAATAGTCATCTATACCTATTGATTTTGATGCCGATTTCTATATCAATAGGCATCTATACCTATCGATACTGACACCTTTCAATAGCAGTAGTCCTTCGTACGTATCATTTTTAATACCTATTGATAGGTAGGTATTGATAGACTGACTTAGATAAGCATTGATACCTATTGATATAGATACCTTTCGATAGACACAGATACTTATCGTTATGGTAGTCATCAGTAGACATCAATACTAACTGATAGGCATCGATACCTATGAATTTTGATATCAATTTATTTTTATAGTTATTAATATCAATCCATTTCAATACCTGGGTATATTAAGAGGCATCAATTCATATGGATGTTTACATTCTGGCCAAAGAGCCGTATGAAGTTTTGGTATGCAGGTTATAGGTAGTATTATTTGGTATGGAGCTTGTTCACTTCTGCTATACTCCCAGAGCAAAACATTGAAGAAAAAGCATATTATCCTATAAGATATTTTACATTCACAATCAGATGTGCAAAATCCTGCATTGCAAGGGTCAGTGAGCATGTGCAAAATCACAGGCACAGATGCGGGGATTATTTGTTAATAACTGGTCCTTGATATTTAGGCAGAGAACAAAAATATATAGTCTTGTTATTTCATTATTTCCAAGAACTCTGACTACTTACATATTGCTCAAATTCATTCGGTTTTCTTGGAAGTCAGTCCTCTTTAAAACAGAGACGTTTCCCTTAAGCATCTCTCCCGATAGCTCAGTTTCAAGCCTCTAAAGCTGTACTTCCTTCTTTCAGGTTTTGAAGAGTTATTAGTTCTATTTAGATTTTTCTCTACAGTACTGGGTCCTCTGACAAGCCACAGTTTTATTTCCGAAGGTTGACAACACAGCCAGCCACATCACCTTTTTTTTTTTACTTTCCGCGCAAACATCAGTTCTCAGTCCCACACACACCTCCAAACCCAGCAGGGCGAGACAGACACGCTTCCACAGAGCTGCCTAAGGAGCTACAGTGCCACATGGAAAGACAGTTGAATTTACTGGCATTGTTTCTCATTTTCAATATTTTGTCAACTCTGGGTTTTGGGTTTAAATTTGCTTATGTGACTAAAGGAAAACTGATAGCTACAAAAGATACTGCTTGTTCATGTTATCCTAACACGGATCAGCGTTGCAACCAGAGTATCAGCATATGTGGTGTCACTGGCACTCCCTGAAGAGGCAAGTTTTCAAAGTTCACCTCTTGCCTGCTGGAGAAGGCTAGGATCCCCAGATTAATGCTTCTTGCTGATGGTAAATGTCACCATAGTATCGCATTACCACAACTAGTTTAAAAAAGTCTGACATTTAAAAGATACCAACTTAGAAATCACCTCCCAACTACACCACTGATGAAATACTGAGTAGCAAGGAAAAACCACTCCCTAGCAATTCAGACAACCTTCCTTCACAGCATTTTGTTTTTTCCAAGGGCATTTTCCATGCAAATAGTGACTCTGCCCAAATCCCGTTTCCTTAAAAACATTAATAAGATGCCAGCCTTAAGGAGCACGGCTGATGGCCAATACTGACCCAGGTAAGCCAGGATGGATATAATACACTATAGCAACACCTGCCTCACCAAACCTGAGAATGAAAAGTAAGACTGGTCTCCACCCTTAAGTAATGCATACCGGTATAAATGGTATCCCGACATCTGTGCAGTTGCTTCATTACGAAAACCATCACGAAGTGTGATGAAGGTTTTTAATAAATACTGGCATAGTTTTCACAAGTTATAACAGATCCCTTTATGAGTATTTAGCTACAGAAACAGTGTGAAGCACTTTGCAAACAAAATGAGTTAGAGTAAAAGATGAAATGGCTAAAAGGATTGAGGGCAAGCACCTTAGCTCTTAGGTGCTTTAGCTTTATTTCACATCAGGAAAATAGCCCAAAGCGTGCTGGTCAGCAGATCTATGAGGTTGGTGCTGAAACACCTCATATCTCCATCATATTTGGTTTAGGAGGGTTATTCTGGATCAGGGCTTGGCCTACGGCCCAAACCTCTTCACAAAACTGTTCAAAACTTTCTGAAGAGAAGTTATTCTCCAGGGCTTCATAACCTAAACTATAGGTCTCTCCATGAAGCACTGCACTGTCTTCTCATTTCTTACAACCACATTAACATCACTTCTGAATGCAGCCAGACACAAAAAAGACAGAGAATCATTTGCAGCATTTGGGTGCCCATTTACACCATGGGACATGCTGCAGACCCGCTGTGACGCTGGACTCTTGTACTGGGTCTGTCTGGGATGGAGTTAACTTTCTTCGTAACAGCACATACAGCGTTCTGTTTCAGATTTGCCACTAAAACCATGCTGATAACACAGCAATGTTTTGGCTATGGCTGAACAGTGCTTGCACAGTGTCAAGGCCACCTTTTTTTCCTTCCTCTGTACTGGAAACCAGGCTGGGGCTGGGCAAGAAATTGGGAGGGGGCATAGCCAGTACAGGTGACCTGAATAGTCCAAAGGGATATCCCATACCATATAATGTCATGCTCAGCAATAAAAACTGGGAGGTTTTGTCTGCCAAGGTAGCCATTGCTCAGAGGCTAGCTGAGATCGGTGTCCTGATGGGAAGAGGTGAGTGATTGCCCTTGCATCACTCGGAGGTTTTTCCCCCCCTTTCCTTCTGTCAGTTATGAGACTGTCTTTATCTTGACCCATGATTTTTTTTTGCTTTCGGTCTTCCTATCCTCTCCCTCATCCCACTGAGGGGGGGACCAAGTGAGCTGCTGTGTGGGTGCTTAGCTGCCGGCTGAGGTCAACCCACAACAATCATAAAGCCAACCCCTCTACCATCAAGCTATGAAGAGAAAGGACAAGTGAAGGAAAGCTTGGTAAGAGCTGTTAAAGCAGCAGCCTTAGCACAGCAGAGGGAAATGAGTAACAGTTAGGGAATCAGATGGCAGAGCCAACTTGGGTGGGAGGGATGACACCCTCTCAGCAAGAAAACCTTCTTTTTCCTCCTTTTATTGAGACATGAACTTTTGTCTCATCCTTCCTCCCCCTTTTTGTAGCCTCTGTCATAGAGGAAGGAGGTAGAAAATCTCCTGTTGCCCAAGAGTAATGGGTAAGTGATCTCAGGACAGCAGGGGCCTCTTATCAGCATTTGTTAGGAATCTACTGGATTTCCTGCAGACTCGCATGTTGGGGGGCTGTGAAGAATGCTGCAGGCTGGCCTCTCTGGCGTTTCTGCTGATGCACA
>NW_009631935.1:20201-25239 GCF_000690535.1 Cariama cristata
TTCCCTCCCCAAGAGACTTATAACTGATCCTGTCTGCAAGCTGTTTGCTGAAACAAGGAACCAACACGGCTCCCAGCCTCCTAAAACGAGAGGGATGACTCTGTGCTGCACAGCGTTTCTGCAGAGGGACTCGCACGACTACAGAAAGTCGCGGCAGCAGGATTGCATCCTTGCAGCTCCCCTTCAGGGGCTGACCGAGGATGGGTGACACAGCAACTTCTGCTTGTTGAGACGTGCAGGGGAGAGACAGGTTACTGCAATCAACCAGCACCTCAGCCAACAACTGCTTTGTATTTCAGATACACAAAAACCTCCAAAAGCTACTTACTCCGGTGTTTGTGGGTCAGGGACGGGCTCCACAAAGTTACTGCCCTGTGAGCAGGCCAATCCATAGCAGTTAGTGTGAGGAAGGGGCTGCATTGTAGGTTCTCAGCACAGAAGCCTAGGAGAACTGCGTTTTCACAGCACGCATGAAACACAGCTCCCCGATACTGCAGCTGAGCTGGGCACTCATGCAGAGTTGGGACTGGAGAGGTAATTTCTGAGATAGCTGTTCCACGGAGGAACTTTTCCACAGCTGGTGGCTCTGGAGGAAGTGTTTTAAAGGTATAATGCCCTCAGCCAGGCAAGTAGCGTGCACAGTTTCGCTGTGGCTCTGAGCCTGATGCTGTAAGCTTACCAGAAAGGTCAGGCACCCACTCTCCCCGCCTCAGAGCGACACAGAAAAAGCAGCACACTTTGTGGGGCTGGAATCCAGAGCATTGGCACAAGGGGTTGTTGACACCAGGGCGGGCTGGAAACACGGAATAAGGTATTTCTTGGCCTGCTCCTGCAGGAGCCTTCTGTGGGGAACAGGGATCCTGGAGCAAGTGCCAGCACGGGCGCTCTTCTCTGGGTTCTCCTACGTGGTGTTTCTGTCCTGGGGCATGCTGGAGTCCAGACATGACACCAGCTTGCTGGCATGCTCCCAAGCCAAGATCCTTTCAGGCTCCACGTAAAGACTGCACATCTGCTCTGGTGTTCCCAAGCATGGATGTTGTTCCTGACCTTCAAGGACTCTACCTGCACTTTTTTATCTGGTTGAATTCCTCATTGCTTGCCAGTCTCCTCTATCAGCAGCCATCGTGAGATTAATGACTTCCAGGTAGGCAGCAGGATTATTTGATGGCACTAAAGTCTCAGCCCTTGCACAACTCAAAGAGTATCAGTTCTTTGGGGCATCCATGTTGCAGGTCTCTGAATTTTATGAGATAAAACAGGTAAATATAAACTTGGCAGAAGGTGGTGAACAAAGTAGAAAAGGCATTATAGAAAGTGGAAAAAAAAAGAAAGAGGAGTTCAGCAAGGGAAGACAGCAAGAGAAAGAGATGCAGTTACAGTAAGAAAAGGATTTCAAATCTGAATAGGCACAGATGAATGAAGAAGAAATACCAGAATTGCAAGAAAGAGCAGAGGGCTGGCAGGCAGTAGCAAATAGGAAAGCGTTCATAGCATTTAGCCCCTTGTAGAGCACCAGAACTAATTCAGGGTGCTGCAAGAGCCATAGGCATTCAAGATCAGGGTTAAAGGATACATATTAGGCAGTGAAAGTAAACTTGTAAAATCATTGCCTGTGCTATACATATTTTAGATGCAAATAGAGACTACTCCATCACGGGGGGGGCGGGAGGAAGAGTGTCTTCAAGCTTCATTACCAAAAAAAAAAAAAAAAAAAAATCAATCACTGTAAATCCTAAGGACTGTGAAGTATAACCTACATCCTCAGTTTTGTGGTGGTAAACTACGAGGGGTCACATGCAGTGTCTGACCTACATACTCTCACCACATATACATTTACGTAAGTGCTCCAAAGCTTTCCAAGGGCACAGGGTTCTAGAAAAAGAGCAAACAGGGGGCATGCCCAAAGACTTTCCCTGCCAATTACAAATCTTCCCAAAACCACATTATTGGCCACAGCTATTCTGCATGGTTCAGCTGAGAAAGCCTTTAATTTCAAAAGCACTACTGATCTTCTTGTGGATTTAGGATACTCTGGAAAATGAAAACAGCAAGTTGCAATTCAGCAGCTAATAAGAACACACAAAAATTCTTTCTCTGAATAGAGCTGAAAAGCTCACATAAATTTCAGTGTCCTTGAGATACTGTAACTGCACCCAAGGTCATTTCCAACTGATGTTGGTCCTGCAGGAAATTTCTTTAACTACTGTTTATTAGGCTGTAGTCATTCCTACTTTTTATGTCACTAAATCGTGGTATTCATGTGGTCAGCCAGAAGTAGTTGTGGCCTAGTAGCCCAGTCTCATCATCATATCATCTGGATCTAATACAATTTAGATAACCAGCACAGAACAGGCCAAAACGTGCCAAGTGAGTCTTGCCTAATTATTTTGTCCGGGATTTAGGCACATGTTGACTCAAATCCGGTAAGTTAATTTTTGGTAGAATCTACTCTAGCTACAATTACATTCAAACCAGTATTTTCAAAGTTTTGTTGAAAGCCAAGGAGAGATTGACCATAGTTCCAATACCTTTTTCCAATAGCTCACTTTAAATAACATAACACATCTTCTCCATTGATCTAAGCAAGTCCCAGGAATCTTGAAGGAAGATTAAAGAATCAATTAAATTAACCTCTTGGCCCTCCTGGACTCTCCATCTGTTTACCCACTCCTACTTTTAACTTAGGATCTATATGTATGTTTGCAAATACATTGCTTCCAGCACTGCTTGGGACTTCACTATTACTATTGTACTTGCCCATTCATCTGCATCATGTTCCTAACCTGTTTGTCTTTCTTGTTGAATAATTCCTTTAAATGGAAAATTTAAATTTGCGATTCATACTTACGAAGACTCTATCTGGCAGAATGCAGTTTATATCTTAAGATACAGCACTTCTGTTAAGCTCCCCCTGTGAAAATGTTTAGATCACCACATCGGAAAAGGTATGATACTGTAAAAGATACTACATACATACATACATAGACAAGCCTGTATCATTTAGAAACATCAGAACTGTGGATTTTCTTTCCTGTGATGCGTTTACCCCAAGAGCACTACTTAAAGATAAGTTCTGGCTTATTTTGCAGCCTCTCAAACTTTTGGTGTGAAGTGCCACTTTTTTGCAATTCTTTCTTTTTCTTCAACAATAGGCTTTGTCACATAATCTTGAATATTTTTTTTTTAATAAATAAATGAGAGAGACAGAGGAAGAAGAAGAAGAAACCCTACAAGGCACTTCTAGTTTTGAAACACCGTTCTATTTAATATTAGAGTTACTTCAAATGCTGTGAGCCATCTGGAACATTATGGCTCTGTCTTGACTGCCAGAAATGGGTTTCTTTTGTTTATTCACTAGTAGAAACAGTTTCTAGTTTACAGAGAGACTTTAGTCTTATCACAAAACAAACCAGATAGTCAGCCATGAACAAATGAGTACAGTGAATCCTGTCCTTAAACCCCCCACAGAAACAGCCTGCCTCCATTGGGATTTCACAGTAGGTAGCTCATCTACTACAGGTATGAAGTCACATTATTGCTGGTATTAGAATTGGGTTTTCCTTTATTTTATTTTTCTGCAAAGGCAAAGCCCAGTACTTGAGAATTTTAATTTCTAATGAATTTTAAGGAGAAAATACAGACCCTATATAGAAGGAAAAGGGTATCTTAATGGGTATGTACTTCAGCATAAAAATGTGTGATGCAACCAAGGCCTTTTGTCTTAGCTCTCAGGAAGGCATCTAAAACTATATGCTACTATAATACATGATGCAAATACCTTTGTGTATGTGGAATTGATGTAACATCTTTGTTACTCAAATCTAAAGCAAACGAAAGAGCCCCAAAACCCCACAGCTTGTAAACCTACCACTTCTTTCATTATTAGAAAGCAGAGATAGAAGAAAAGTCTCTAAAAAGAAAAAAAACCCAAACACACCACCTCAAAACGATTCACCAAAGAAACAAAAAAACCACAATTGAGACAGAACCTTTTTGGTACCCTTAGCCAGACACAAAATGGAACTGCCTTGTTTTACAAAGTGAGTTGATGTCTGTTTGACTAAGACAAGCCTGTCCTGCCCCAACATGTTCTCCTGCTCGCAGTGTAACCTGCAGCTAGCAGCATCCTCCAGGCCAGATCTGATAACTACCACAGCCCAGAGGAAGTCTGTCTCAGTACTAGAAAAGAAATCAAGCCATTTAAAGCAGCTGTATATTCTTATCATTATTTGCTTGTAAAGCAATAAAATAACTTACTCTTGCCTAATCAGTCTCAACTGTTAAGAGTAAATACATTTGCTTTAGACATGGTCTTTATTGTTCAGCTACTTTAGTGCCGCCCTATTTCTCTCCTCCCTCCTCCTTTTTTAAGGATGTAAGAACACTGCTTTATTTTCACACTGTGGGGAAGCTTCTGCTGGGAAACATGGGAGAAAAAAGACTAAACAAAGCCAAAAATCAAAACAATTCCTTTTTCCGTTTTCCTTCACTCCTGTCCAGTAGCAGCCATACAGCAAATCTTTGTAAATTTATTTCTTTTTCTCTTTAATCCTCACAACTTTATACATAGAAATTTAATAAATTACTATATCTAAAAAACTGTTATGTTCTATTGAATTTTAAACTTGCATCTGCAGGATAGAAAAGAGGCAGCCAATGGACTTCTGCCTCAAACCAGAAAGAGGTTAACAGCTACAACCTAAGCAGCTTTTTTCTCTGCCATTAGATACCAGAGGTTACATCTTGCAGCTCTCAGCTACAGCTTCTCCCTTCCAGATGAACTACTATGTGTCCAATTCAAAAGCCACCTACAAAGCGAGACAGCTTCAGCATCCTGTTTCTTATCAAATACATCTTTGATCCTTTTTTTTTACCTCCTCCGGCCATGGCATATAAGGAGCTTATTTTTGCCGATCAAATTATTAAAGTATTTGAGAAATTTGCCTTAAAGTATTTGGGAGAAGCGTGCATCTGTAAAAAACCAAGCCAACAAACAACAACTTCTTTGTACCAGACTGCCAGCAGCTGAGCACTAGGG
>NW_009631935.1:25276-49734 GCF_000690535.1 Cariama cristata
GCGCTCTCTGCTGTGGCCCCCCAGTTTGGGGACTTGCACCCCACCCCCGACAACCTAGTTCTAGTTTATTGACTTTCAGGGCACACTAAAAGGCCCATTTGTTTTCCCTAGCTGCGAGAAGACTGGGAGGACCCTGGTGAGAGATCATAAAATTGGCTCCATTCTCACTTACAACAGTAGTGATTTGTATGTTAATAATAGGAAAACTGAGGGAGCGGAGTCTCCAGAGAAGTCTGTGTGTAAAACTATTCCCAAAGTGTGTCAGAAACAAAGTCAGACACTTAATTTCTAAACATTTAG
The DNA here is from genome assembly GCF_000690535.1 of Cariama cristata. Lineage (NCBI taxonomy): Eukaryota > Metazoa > Chordata > Aves > Cariamiformes > Cariamidae > Cariama > Cariama cristata. Next base: position 25,577 of record NW_009631935.1, read on the forward strand.
TTAGAAAGAAAGGAATCCATGTTGGTGCCTAAATAAAAAAGTTCTCTTATTTTCAGAGGTGCATAGCACATACAAAATCACACTAGCCCAGCCATCAGTTGTACAGAACATAACATTTTGCTCAGCTTTTTGGATTTGACCAGGCAGGAAGATAAAACGATACCAACCTTTAAACTAATTTAGTACATGTGCTCAATTTAAGAGTACCGGAGGTCTGCATTTGCCTACACAAAGTTTTCCAGTGCTCCGGTCTCTCTCACAACTGGTACAGTCCTTCAGCCACATGAGGTTTTAAATGTGGCAACATGGCTTAGTTTCATTATTTCAGTTAAATTAGAGATCTTTTCTCTACTGTGAGCTGAACGTGGATGAAATTAACTGTAAGTGAGGGAGGGAGGAAGATGAAGCAGGACATTCTATTTAAAAGCATTTCTCTGTATATCTACCTGAACATCAGAAATTCTGAATGATGTATCCAATCAGTGAGAACTCTTGCTAACGTTCTAGCTGTTAAGTGTGCAGAACCCTAGTAATTTTGGTGAGAGACAAAAGTGGAATCGAAAGAATTAGTAACCGTACCATTACTGAAGGAGTACATAAAAACCAGGGAGCGACAAAGTAGAGGGACTTCAGCAGTAACCACTGGAAGGGAGGAGCCGCCAGAGGCATCGTGGCAGGCGTGACAGGCAATCTAACTGGAATCACGGGCAACTTAACGCACAAAATTACTACGCCTTCGTGAATTAAAAAAAGAAGCATAAAATAAGATTTTAAAAGCAACAGCATTGAGGAAAGAACCTGCAGGAAGTGAAAGTGCAATGAAAGACAGGAATATGATTAACAGTGAAATAAATTTCGGTCTTGAAAACAGATATTTTCAAAAGCTAAATTGTATACATTAATTTTTTTTTTCCACAGTCCTTGGGACTCATTATTTTAAATATGCTTATTAGCTGGTGCGTAGTTGAAAAACTCAGGCACATATTATGCTCTAGAGAAAGAAGAGAATGAGAGGTAATTGCTGCAAACTTTCATCACAGATGAAGGTACAATAAAGACCTTCCCTCAAGGAGGCACATCAATGAGAGCCTAGGATAAAAGGTGTGGAAGTAAGACAGCAAAGACGGACACTTGTTCTGCCTGAAAAAATAGCTAGAACAATTTGCAAAGCTAGTTGTACAGCCTTATTTTCCACATTTAAATTAAAAATGGCAGTAGAAAGTCCTTTTTCAGTTAAATCGAAATATAAAAATATCTCATTTCACAATACAGTTCCTCTAGTGGTTTTCTGTTTAGATATGAATGCAGATTCTCTCTCCTGGGTTATTACAAAACAGAAAGTAACTGTATCATTGAAGAGGAACATGATATACTGTATAATTACAAATGCTCAGTTGACAGCATTGAACTACAAGTATAGGTTTTTTAACTATTAAAGTTGATCAGCAAAATATACTTCCATTATAAACTAAACCTTTCTGAAGAGTCAAAACCATGACTGTATGACCATAAGAGGCCAATGTGGAATCAGTCAGAGCTACAATGGCAATATCAAGCTTTATCTTCAAGAGATAACGGCTGAACTTATCAAGTAACGACCAACAAAGAGTTCCTTACTGAGGGTAGATACGTTCCACCTCTCCAAACCACATATTTCATAATCTGCTTATACAGCAGCTCATCCGTACAGCTGTCCCTTCATTTTAAATCCATCTGCTGTTTTAGCTGCTTCTACTGTGATAGTCAATGTGCAATAAAGTGCTGAATTGGGTCTTCAGGATAAAGAAGGGTGAAAAACACACAAGCCCCCGCTATTCTGAAATTAAAGGTAAAGTAAGCTGTTTGCTTTTCTTTTAACTAAATGTGCTTACTTCATACCCTACTTCAGAAACCTTGTGGCAGGAAAAGAGAAAGCCAAATTATTTGTAGTAGACAAATGATGCAAAGCGCTGCATGATGTAACTTAAGCTGTATTATATGTATGATGTTCCTACACTCATCTCAATCTGGCAAACATCTCCACGTTAACAGGCCCCACCGGTATCCAACTGGGCACAAAGGTCAGGCTGCGAACATCCCATTGTAGGATCCATTGTTCTCCTATGAACTGTGCCTTGTCTATCAAATTAGTCACTTAAAGAAATGAAACAGTTACTTGGGTAAATGACTGTTTCCCCTGGCTATTAGACAAAATGTATTACATCTTCAGGCATGTGATCAAATGATTGAGAGTTTGACCTAAATTTACTTACTGTGCTAAACAACCAAAGGAACAAAAAGAATTACGCCTCACTGCCTACTGTCAGCTACAAAGAATATCCATCAGTCTGTAACTGCAGATGAAATGCAGTTTTGTAGTTTTCTGTGCCAGCTTCTCGGAGCAATTGCAGGTCAGGTGACAAAAGACATTTCAGAGAGTTTAGAGCTTTTTTTTGTTATTTTCAGTTGTTTGGTTGTTTTTTTTTTTTTCCCCTGGAAGCTTTAGTCCAACTGTTTTTGCACTTTTGGGACCCTAAAATGATACGTTTTATAGGTGCCTTGACATCCACATAGCTAAGCTTGTGTGGAATTTCCACTTAAGACTGATGCAATTTGAATCCTTACAAAGATACCAGTCTCAAAACAGCAGAAGTACAAACAGATCACAGTCTCACACGTTTGATAAACCAGACTAAAAAACACATGCACTTTTTAGAAATAAGCTTTCTTTAGGGGGAGGGGGCATTCTGAAATTTCAGACTCCCTTGATTTCTGGAGCACCTGCTAGAAGCTATTAACATGCAGCCATTTGAAAACAGGTTGAGTTCTTTTATCATGATGTCATTTAAAAGAAAGCTGGCAAAATAATACATTCAGTTAACAAGGCTGAATATTTCCAATTGAAATTCAAATGTTTTGGGCACCCAACTCCCTTTAACTCTTTTATAAATAGATTTTCATATTCTGGTAACAATAGTTTTTCAGTCTATAACATCCCTGAATGTGTGGCTCGTGGCCATTTTGAGAAGCAGCAGGGAATGAGAAATAGGGCTAAGGGAGTGATCGACACCAACAAAATAGTACTTATGTGCAAAGCAGAAAATGTACGTGCATGTCTATTCAGTCTCCTTCAACAGAAGAGTAACCTGCAGTTTTACAGGGAAAAAGAAGGAAAACTGGAAAAAAACACTAGTGTGTAAGAAACCTAGATGCCACAGCTCAGAGAAGCCCAAGGACTAATACGGGTAGGGACTGACTCCACCAAAAGCAGCAGGACCTGGTTCCAGTCTATCAGGTCAAAGGCTCTGGCCCATTTTAATAGAAGCACTGGTCCCATGCTATGGGCAAAGCCTGTCAGAAGAAGAGATCACTGCAGGTCTAGAGGCTTGAGCAGGTGACACTACCAGCAGAACAGGGAAACAAAGGGACTTACTGCTTGCTTATGAACATGCAACCCACACTGACACACTTGGATAACTGTGTATGTGAGTATAAAACCTGTGAGCTTAAGTGACTGTGCTTCCAAAGGTCATTTTGTATACTGTTTTTCCTAAGTGTAGCTTTGCTGTTTGGTCTGTTACAACATTCAAATTTACAAGTTCCCTTCAATGTTGAAGGTGTTCTAACTTGACAGAAATATAAGTTTTATACACATTCCTCCCTTCACCTGCTCAACATCAAGCATCTCTCAGCTCCAGCTTTCTCATGACACCTCTCACCATGCTCACAAAAAGAGTTTATTCTTGGTTACTCCTTTAACCACTTTTCTTTCACAAAAACTTCTATCCAAAGCTTAGCATCAGCTCTTAAAGGTTTGTAAGTTGATTTTTTTTCGGTTTTCTTCTTTGTTTTTCTGTGAACATACCCCTTTAAAAATATAAATGTCTTTTTTCCCCAAGATGTAAAGTGAAAGGATTGAGGAAGCACCAAGTTTATCCCCAGTCCTAGGCACAGCCCAGCTTTATTTTACAAGATCAAGCAACAAGACATTCAACAAAAGGCAGGGTGAGGGGAAGAGACACACATCCTGACAGTATGTTGACAAACTTCTTTCAGCATCAAAAGGCTTCCTTCTTTTTGCAATTCATTTAAAGCTCTTGCTCAAGGTTTTTGAACAAGTGGGTCATTGGCAGTCCCTCAAGGATTAATTTTCAAAAATTATAGCTCCCAAAAAAGCACTGCTTACAGATAAACATTTACTTCTGAGAGTCAAACCAGCACCGCCCCCCCTCCACGCACACAGCCACATTTCAGATTCTGGAGAAGATGAGCACTGGAGCCAACACTTTAAAGGCACTTTGAATATACCTCTGGTGGCTCAAAAATGTCTCAATCAAATCTTTTTTCTTTCTAGAGAACAACATGATGCAGTGAACATCTATCCGATGTTTCAGATTATTAAGCCTGGATAATAATTCCTTGCTACCAGCACAGTGAAGTTCTCTCCACCTGCCCCAAGCCCCCCATTCCCACCCCCCCGCCCCATAATGCAAATCTATGCTCTTCATATACCAAATAAAGAACTGCAATCAGAGACAAGGGAGTTGCCTGCAGCTGAACTGCCAGTGACAAACTTCAGGTTATACAAAAGATCTCCTTACAAGCTATGCCAAGCAGTATTACAAGCAAAGCCAGCACTCTGAACCAGCAGCCCTCTCATTCTCACTGCCTGCGCTGTATTCCTACCTTCAGCAAAAAATCCTTCAGGGCAGCAAGAACAGCAGTAAACCTGTCATTAACAGCCACAGTACTGTCACATCAGCGACTCTCCCATGTCAGCTACAATCTTTAGCTCAGCTGTTTGCCTCTTTGGGGAGAACTTTCATTGGCTGTCAGGAAATAGAACATGTAAGCTGGTCCTTCATAAGCATACACAAGCACTCCAGGGCACAAATAAACAAAACAGTCCCATTCTTTGGGAAATCATGTTGATTTTTAAAAAGCAGCCAAAAGATGCCTCTGTGAATAGTCCTATATATGAACTAGCATGGTAGAACTTACGTGTAAATATGTCACATAGAATAAGCCACTGTCACTTGTTTCCTTTCCCTGCACCAGCACTGGAAACCAGATTGTTTTTACCACATGCTTGCTAGTTGTGTTTCCAAAACACATAGCTGAAGTCCTTGAATCACAGCCAAACAATTGGCTAAAACCCTAGAAACCTACAGATCATTACCTTGGGCACTGGCATCTAGAAGCGCAAAAAGAGATCTCTTTCTTCACGTCTCATCAGCGTTTGTGCCCTTGTCAACATCAATTGAAAACGACTACCACAAATAGGGGAGCATATCTGTTCAACAAACAATCCAAGGTGCTATCCATTAGATAACAGCATCTGAAGAGAGAAAAATTTTATAAAATAACTTTTTGGTACAGCCAAAGCACTTATACCACAGTCAAGTTGTTGCAGTGGCAAACTGATGGCATTCTGATAAAGTGACGCAAGCCTCAGAGAAACCTGGAGCATTAAGACAAGAGTTTCGAGGCCACCAAAATTGCTGGAGCTTATTCATGTCTATGGCTACCTAAAACACAGCTGCTAAGACATATCATATGGGAGTGAGCAGAGAAGTAACAACAGTATCAGAATGTACTTGGTATTGTGGTGAAGAGGCAGAAGAAACAAAAAGTGCAAACATCTTCAAGTTACAATCCTCCACAGTACTGAAGCCTGTAGGAAATTATTTCAGAAGGCTTGATTACCTAAGTACACTCAGAAATCCAAATTAATCTAACGGAATACTTAAACTATTAAATCCTTGTGTGGGTGCTCTTATTCAGAATTATGGTGGATTTAATGTTGTTCATCTTGAATTCATTTTCACAATTAACTACGTGAAAGAGTAGACTTCTCATCAACTATAAGCCCTGTTCTCACAATTAGTTACATAGTAAACCCAAGAGGAACCAAGGTGTGACTGAGACTACAACAGTGCTGAGTACCTGAATATAAAGCCCTTAAGAAACAACAAACAAATGCTGCTGTTCATCTCCCATACAGCAGAGTCATATGTGTGCCCCCCACCATGTATGCTGGCTTTCCATAGCATAGCAGATCAAATTCAAAGCCTCGGTCCTCAAGAGCAATCAGTGATCCAAGCCCAGCACATACAACAAACGATGCACTGGAGATGATGAAGCAAAAGAACTTCCTTCCCAAAAGCAACCCATGTGTGCAGCAGACAGACAGACAGACACAAGAGCTAGCCAAGTCTGTGGAAAGAGCTTCTCAGGGGTACCAAAGCCTATGACAAGTCCAGGGACCTAACAGCAACAAACTAAGACAGGATTTAAATGCCAGTATATGCCAAGCAAGGTACTCCACTCCTGCCTGTGGGAAAGACAATGAAAGAAGATGACAGTTGTAAATTAACACACTATATTAAGATATTCGGGTGATTAATGCAGACCTTGTAGTGAGTAGGTTCACTTAAAAGGGCTTTGTCAGCCCAGTCATAGTAGTTGGCTGATTTCTTTTACATCTCTCAGCAGAAGAGGCTTATGTAGTAAAAGAGACCAGCAGTAAACCAGAAAAGGGTAGAATTGTTCAGGGCCTTATAAGAGAAATACTAATTTAATACAATGGGAATCAGGATACAAAGCTGAAGAAGATGCAATTCAGACAGAGATAAACTAAGCTATATAAAAGATGAGTTTCCACAATCCAAAAAAAAAAAAAAAAAGATACCTTTATATATCCAGTGCTGACAAAACACAGATTTTGACTACGGAGTAAGCATCATGACCTCTACAACAAAGCAGTGCTATCAGCGACACATTGGACCTATGTGTGCAGTGATGTACATCTTCACTAGTGTGACAAATTCACAAAAAATCTGTATACTATATGCACAAATTAATTACAAATTATAATCCACAAATAAGGTATATACTCAACATGGTTTGTCAAGCATTAAATGTTTTTTAAAAAGTCTGAGCTTTGTCTGTTCCTTAAATTAGAACTGCTTTAAAATAATTTCTTTAGCAAAGCTTTAGTAGCGATGAGTTGCACAGAAGACAGAGAAAGCCACAGAAAGGTCTAGAATGATCTAAGAAAGCTTTCCTGCTAACATCATTCTGAGAAATCCTACAAAAATTCAACAAGTCTTCTGAGAAGTTCTCTCCATTAGATTTGCTTGGCTTTACTTCATTTTGGTTAAACGGCTGAAAAGGAACCTTCTCCCTTTACATCCCTGTTCTCCCCCAACACTGTTTGCAGCAACATTCTCTCTGGTGATAACACAAAACCAAAACTGCAAGTCTATATACAAATACGCCGTAAGATTCCCGTATCTGTCGGCGAGTAGGAGATTCAACTCAAACATGTTTGAAACAAAGTTTAAAAATCATGCGTAATTTTTAAACAAGGATTTCAACTCTGATTTTCTTCCTATTCTATATCGCAAACTCCTCCCAACACACTGCATAGTCCTTAGACATCTAACCACCTCATTTCTGAGCCATCTCACCTACAACTGGATAATTTTTTGCCAAGACAGCCTGAGCTTCTAGGATCCTGCTAAAAACATGCTTGCTAAAGACTGCCTCTTCCAGAACATACAACGTTTTACTTATGAATGAACTCGATGGTGCTAGCAGCAGGTGTTGTGGGAGAAAATAAAAAGTCTAGGAGAAGATCCCCTGCTGTCCTTTGTATTCTTCAGGTCTCTCTCAAACACACATCTGTAACAGCTTCAAACTATACAAGCCGAACAATATACCATGTAATTTGTTTGCTTTACACATATTTCAAGACTGAGAACAAACAGTTGTCACAATGGGCAGCTTCAGATAAGCAAGTCTGCCAAGTTTTCTTGCCTCCTCCCATGATTATACTTGAGACAATGGGTTTTGCTTAAACAAAAATCTCTATTTTGAATCTCCTGTGGAGAAATTCTCCACTTCTCTTCCCTCAAGAAAAATTTCTGAGATCCTTCTATGAAGAAACAGGCGTGACATGATTACTGCAGGAATAATTAGATGCAAAAGAACGCAGAAATGAATAAGGAGGAGTGGAAGTGGGGCCAGTCCTTTTTGTAGCAGCTCAATGTTGAAGATCCGCTAAGCTGCCCTGCCTGACGCATCATTAGACAGGAATAGGCATCTCCACAAGAGCATCCAAGTCCACCTAGAGTCATTAGAAAAACTGTACAAAAACTGACTTTTTTTCCTCCACTAGGTGACTTGGAGTGAGGGGAGCTGGGAAAAGTCAAAATTAATATATTGTTTCCAATTGTAAGAATTTGGTTGCTTTAAGAGAAAACAAAAAAGACCATCTTCTAGATAAAACAGCCTTTTTCAGAGTTTTTTCAAGTTTCTGTCTGCACAGCGATACATCTCAATGTGCCAGACACAAATTTATGAAATGGTTCTGTTGGCCCGAAATAGGGCATTTTGGTTAAAAGTAATTCCAATGAAGAATCCACTCAGCTCTACCCAGTTGTAGAAAGCTGTTGATGCATGCCTGAAAAACAATTAGATGAGGATCTGCAAGTATGTCTTGCCTGTTTTGTTAGATGGAAGTAAGAACCAAACCTTGAACTTACAGAAATTCTTTCTTTAAAGACATTCACCATGTCAAAGCTCTGCATCTGGAGTTGCTCAACAACTAAATGAAAATCAGCATTTTAAATGCGCAGAGTACAGTGAGAATACTATAGGTCGAACACTCGGTTACCTACTGCCAGAAACAGGCAGCTGCTTTTATACTATATTAAAAGTTTTGAAAGCCAACAAAACTGAGGATTCTACCAAAGTACATTAGAAACATGAAAGACATCCAAGATAAAATTATCTGAGGATGAAAGTAGATTATTTTCTTTTAATTGTGAGGTACGAGTCTGTAATCTTTTAGAGCAGGCCATTTCTTTGGTGGGAAAAAGATTCAGATGATAGTTTGTATCTCATTGCATGCCAAGTTATGGCCTCTTATGGTACAAACTGGATCAACTACAAATGCTTTCTTTTGTCTGTCAACAACTCCCCAATGCTTTTATTTTCAGCCTCCTGATTTTCATTTTGCATGGACAGTTTGATTTAAAAAAAAAAAAAAACAACAGTTTATATTGATCCAAGATGTTCACATCTCCAACGTGATATTAATAGGATTATGCCAACATGGAGAAAATGTAGAAAACATGGCAACCTAAAAAATACTTTCTGATACCAGGTAAAAAATATGAAACCTGACACATTAAGCTTTATGATGTAAATATATTTTACAATGTCATTGGTGGACCAATCACGATAAGAAGCTATGAGAGAGACATCAACTTTGTTTCAAAATTTAATTCTTAGATAAAAAGAAACCTAAAAGCTATCTGCACTCATCTGTCATGTATAATTCCACAGACATGCATATTTGCTAATGCACCTGTCAAGGAATCCAGAGTCAATTTTATGAAAAGAAGCAAACTGATAGATCTGGAGGACAAGGTATAGACAGCGTATAGACACAGAACAGACATACAGCAGAAACAAAATTAGTACAGGCTCTCACATACTTCACTGGGGCTTGAAGAAAGCCCTTTTATATATATATAATCATTATAGTTTCAATTTTCATACATCTTTATTGATTTTGTATCCTGTCAGGAAAGCGAGCAAGACTGCCCACTTATCTATTTCTATGTTGTGGAAACATGTTACATCTTATATAATTACACGAACGTGCACCAAATGTGGTGCACCTAAGCACATGGCTTAGGTCTACATAAAATACTGATCCAGTGCATGCCATCTTTAAAATTCCCTTGCTAAGATTTGAAATAGTGAAGAAAACAGTAAGACCATTATTTCTTTCAACATCTTCCAATCAAGACAAGTCATTACAAATTATCACTAGAATCCTCACCTAAAGAAACTGTCCTTGAAGGTACTCACCACTTAAGAGAAGCTGGAAAAATTTGGGTTCAGAAATGAAAGGAATGAAGCGCTGACGGCCAGGGAGCGGGACTGGCTAGGAAAAGCAGCTCATGCTACTCTCCAGCAATTGTAAGGAGTATTTCACAGGAGTGCTCATTCTATGTCACATGCTATCAGGAAGCCAGAATGGAAATAATCCTATGAATCGTGTATGGATGAAAATACTGGAGTTATAGATAAAAATACCAGAGCCTGTTACCTATTAATCTGTTTGTTTGTAGCTCCACATCACCAAGAGGCACGCTTGGGAAATGTGAAGACTGAAGCCTGTGATAATATCTAATTCTGATAATGTTAGCTTTTGAAGAAAAACTCACCATACCCTTAGGGAGGTATGCATTCTTTCTCTACAGCAGAGCAACATCAAGATGCTGGTTATCACAGTTATTGCCCATAGCGAGCAAAGCCACGAGAACCGCAAGAGAAAAGAGTCTGAAGGCTCAGAAAAAGACCAATCTATCTTGGACTGACTGCCAAAGGGAGGAAGAAAAAGAGCACAGCTTGTGAATCAGGTGCTCTCAAGTCAGCACTGGAAGAATGAATCTATCCCTATGACCTGTAGGTGTTCTTCTGGTCATTTACAGTTGACGTTCAAGTTGTCAGAGTGGTGGTTTGTACTACAATGAAAAGGCCTCAACAAATATGCTGAGGTACACTGGCTTTACCTGAATCCTGATCAGATAACTTTAAAAGGTAAGTAGGATTCTTGACTGGATAAGTAACCCATGTTTTAACATACTACGTATGACTTGTGTGTGCATGTCTATAAGGCTATTTTAAGCACAGAAAGAATCTCTGCATCTGGATTCATCCTCTGGATATTCTATTCTTTTTCCCCACAGGTTACATCAATGAGCGCCATACATACATAAATCCCACACAGCATAATCTGCAAGATACTTACCTCATCCACAGTCTTGATCAGACTTTTATGTCTGCTCTGTCTCTGAAGTGGGAAAAACGTATGTATGGGCATAGGTGAGAAGGTTTGAAAAAGGGTTACTTAAAGTGTTATGCAGCTTCATAATTCCATGGGATCAAAGTTAATTTTTCACCGAGTCAGACCAAGGAGTTTCTGGTTACTGTAATAGAGATTATGAACCAAGTTATGCTGACCACTCAAGGCTTACAAAGCTTTCTAATATTAATCAGCCAAGAAACCAAGAAGAGAACTGTTGTTGTTTTGTTATTTAAACATGCAGACCTTTCTTGGATTATTGGTTCAGAAACACTTTTATATCTGACGAGTCATATATATTCCTTATCTTCATGGAAATAAAACACAAAAGTTACTTCACCACCCTCTCTTCCCTAAACAAAATTTAAATGGCTGAAGAATTTTCTTAGCAAGAAAATCCCAACCTAAGTAAATTCTGAGTTCCAATTCTCAGCTGCAGTACTGCAAGAGAAAGGAAGTTGAGACTTTGACCCAAAAAGCCAGATTCTTAATTAGGACAAACCTCAAAGTTCCAAATCCATCTAACATGAATCATTGCTTCCAAGTGTTGAAGTAAATTTAGTATACATCAGCAGCACAGCATCCCTTCCTACAAATGAAGGGAGAATAAAGGGAAACTGGATTTTGTATAAGGTTCTGCACCATCATTTTTTGTTCATAGTTAGTCTTCAGAAGTAGAAATATTAGCATTGACTGATATAATCAACAACCAGTCAGGTTTTTTTGCCACAAGATAAATCAGGCTGTTTTGATATACTCTTCCCACACAAAGCTGCATATTTCCTTTTTGCTTGATGTAGAAATTGGAATTGGCTAACATTAGGCTCTTACATGACAATTAACTTTAGCAGTGTTAAGAATGCCTTCATTCAGTTATTCATATTATTGATATTGAAGGGGTTTTTTTGTGGCATAATTGTTGCTGTTCCAGATACATTATAACTAAAAAAAGAAGTGTTGCTATTCTCTCTCTCTTCTTCTTAAAACACTCCTTGAAGTAAAACTTCAGTGAAAGATTAATGCAACTCTGGAGGAGATAAGTTTCTAACAAACAGGAAAATTTGAGTGTTAATTATCAGCATGAATTGAAATAAAGGTTCTCCTTAGGAGGTTTCTATTCTGAGTTTCCAGTGTAAAACGGAAGAACTTGCCTTTGCTTCTTATCTTACATACTATGCTCATTAATTTACTTTTTAAAAAGCCAGAGATGGTATTTCCCCAGCTTTTCCTCTCCTTGTCGTATGTTTCCTTAAATAGATTTTAATTCAGAACTACATGCTTTGGAAAACATTTGGAAGGGAAGGTATCATTTGCCTTAGAGGTAGAGGCTTTGATTGTTTTGTTGTGATTTGGGACTGATTCCATGGCACACTTCAATTATGGTTCTTTGAGTATTTACTAAAAAGGTGGAAAATGCTCAAGAGTGGTAAGGAAAAAGCTCTCCAAAGCAACAGGCAAGGCGAAATGCACACATCACCTTTAAAAAAGAAAAGCCCTTTTAGGTTTCATAGTGCCTCACCCCACAAAGGCAGAACAGTCTTTTACTTGGACTGTCCGGTGCTTTACATTTGGCAACTTTTCTTCTTTTTAAAAAACACAGCGGAGTGAATGCTACACTATAAATAAATAGAAAAGCGTGGATGTCCTAACGTGCAATTTTTTCTGTGATCTGAATACCACAATTATTTGGTGTATTTCCCTTCTTTTCCGCACCCTTCAGAGATTACTGTATGTAACTGTACTGCATGGCTACAACTTTTTTCCTTCACCTTAGGAGCTCAATTTCTCATCTAGTTTTGATTCCTTCCTCTTCTATATGCTTAATTGTCTGTTTACCTTTATACATATATACATACAGATATCTCTGTCCACCCTGTATTCTCAATCTCTCTCAGAAGAATATGTGCTGGTTGAAAGATCCAGCAGAGGCTGCAGAGGTCTGAGCCTCACCTATAGAGCTGAACCTTATGAAAACAACATAAGAACACAACTTTCACACTATAAGCATATGCTGATGTATATTACTGCTTCCAGTGTATGCAAAACAATGTATTTTAAAGCCAATTTTCAAAGAAAAAGACCAGAATAGAAACCTAGTACAAAAAAGCAAGCCCAAAACAGCCTTAATCATTTTAGACTTCCTTACATTATAAAGGAATGAAGAAAACCTGCATTTTTATGTAAGACCACACTAAAAATAATTATCTTGATATCTTGATACTGATCTTCACTGCCTTATAACTTTTTATGCCAAGGCTTCCCAAAGAAATAATCCTTACACACTCTCCCTCTCATGCCAGTAATTTCTGAATCAATAGCCTAATTTCCTCAAAGATACTGATTTTCATCAAACGTTATGATATTAGGTAGTTAAGCTGAGGAGGGAGAGTATCAACACCTCAACAGAGATAGAGGCTGTAACTTGTGTTCCAGCCTTAGCAGGCACCAGAAAACGCGTGCATAGCAGAGGTGCCGAAATCATCCTATCTGCAAAAAAGCCTCAGCTGGGTCTCACATCCTCCTAGACACCAAAAACTGCAGCTACTCAGGTGAATCCATAAGAAACCAGGGTTTATTTGTGCTGCTGCTGGTGAAGTGACTTGATTGAGAACTGCTTTCACAGTTTTTATAAAGGCAGTTCAATTAACTTACATACATGATTAGCTGGTCTAATCATCTGAATTAGTTAATCTAAATTCCTTTTATTCCTCATCTTTCCAAAAATACCTGTGCTTTGAAGACACAGGCAGCATTCATCACATCTGCAAGACAACTGGGACAGGAACAATTCCTCCTGTGGAAAACTTATGAAACATTCCTCAAAACCATCCATGCATCACAACATAAAAGTTTATGGAAAAAAAAAACTACCATGTAATCTAAGCACATGACAATTATGATAGAGTGCATAAGGCGACACAGATGTCTCCCTTCAGGTTATCTTCTGCCAGATGTCTCAGCTAGCAGATTTGAGTGGTGAAAGGTATGCAGAACTCTTACAAGTACATTCAGTAGTCACAGTTATTTGTTCCTTGGTCTGTTATTCCATTAGTAATGTTGGCAGAACTAACAAACATGAAATATTTTTAGAATGGAAAGAAAAATTTACAATAGACAAAGTATCCGCTTGTCAACCACACTGTTACAGTTTTGACAACCAGAGAAGTTATCTAAGAAATAATTGTCTTGTTTGAGAACTAACTTTAACAGTATAGCTAGACAAAAAAAACCCACAAGTTGCTGCACAAAAGAGTGTGATTCCGTACGCCTTACCCAGCACTGGGAATTTTGTCAGTGCACAGAGCATAGAACCAGTTATCCTTTGGGTAAATAATTCATACTACATACTGCTTTAAAGGAAATGCATGCAGCCCATTTTCCCCCAAAACTGAGCGTATAGTTTAGCAAATGAGTTAAAGCTTTCAATCCTAATGTGCAGTTGTGCAAGAGAACAACAATGGATTCATAATTAGGTGAACAGGTTTTTTCTCACCTCTTGCCCCCCACATACGAGCAAGAGTAAGCAATTTGTTGAGCTTGGTTTGGTTTTAGAACAGCTTTGATGATTCAAGTAATATTCAGCCCAAATTAGCATCATAGAGTCTCTTATCCAGCTTTGTTGAACTAAAAATTGAACATAGTATTAGCAAACAGCAATACACTAAAATAGTCAGTCTGCTAAGTGTCACCTCTTGTATCAAACACCTAAAAAGTTTTTCCTGTGATTTACTACTTAATTATGGCTACAATCATGCTGCAGAAGCAGCCCAGTCTTAGTGGTTTTTCCTTAGATTTAATTACATGTATTTTTGAGAAAGTTCATCTTAAAATTAGAGTATGAATTAGAGCTGCCCTGTCAGATTTGACAAGGAGGAAGCATTTGTCTATTGTATACCTGAAGTGTACAATACCTGTAGGCAAAGTTCAGAAGTACAATTTATCAAAATTTCTGAAAAGAACACAAACACTGATTACATTTTAAGGTCAGCTGGTCACTTTTTAACTTTCAAGCACTTAATTTTGCAACCATCTGTGCTAGCAGACATACTAAATAATATCAACGTTTTTGTGGAGATATTGGGAAACACAGTTGCCTCAATACGCAACCTGAATGCCACGTCTTACAGATTTCTCATGTCTTTCTTTTTTAAAATAACATTTTAAAATAACATCCAATCATGGATGTGCACCTGCAACTTCAAGTTCCCTTCAGGAGGTCATTTGGGGCAGGAGAATTAACAATGTGTAGCTATGAGGCATTTTCTCTTGAAATAAGAATTCTAATTGTCATGTTCACTAGAAACATATTGACAAAGTCCAGTATAAATTTTGGTATTTCCAAAGCAAAAAACTGAAAAGACAGAAAAGACTCTATACTGACTAAGGACATGTGGGTATTTAATGGCTCTCATACTAACGGAAGACTGCATCTACCTTGTAAAGTGATTAAATATTTTTTCTCTTTTTCTGCTTACTACTATTGCATTTCCCTTGTGTAAAGCTAAGCAACTGCAGGTAGCAATCACCTCAGAATTAACCCGACTGTATGTAATGAGGAGGAAAACGCAATAAACATTAATTGAATTGCAGGAAACACCTACTATCTAGAAGTGACTCTAAAGTGCTTGGAAAACACATGGAAGGAAGAAGTGTAAGTGCACCTGCCACAAGCCCTGCTTCCATTCCTGCCTCGAATCCTATAAAAATGAAGACGTGCCCACAGCAGGTTACAGTTACTTCCATGATACCTGTATATAATGACACACATTTCACAGAGCATGTCTCTCATTGCTCCTTCACTTTTGCCCTGCTCCCCCTCCCCCCCAAAAAACCCCAGTCCTTACATGTGTACTGGGGTTTATACTCCGTTCCTCAGATCTACCAGTGGGCACCTCCAGAACACGCATGGATCTGACCCACAACTTGTCCCATTTAACAGAGTTATGTGCTCTTGTTTCTTGGAATCCTTCATGTTCTTCCTCTTTGACATTTAAAGGCAGACAAATAAATAAACATATGTTCCTCTTCAGTACCTACCTGAAATTCCCATGGCTGCTAATGGCACGGGCATTAAGATAATAGATTTGAATTTTTAACACTGCAGACATTTCATGAACCCCAGTTTTCCAAGGATTCATTCTGCATCTTTTTCCTTGCTTTACAGCAACAAATCACAATTCAAGTGTTGCTTGTTTTGTTTAAACACACACAACAAAAAATTATAGGAGCTACTTGTTTTGAATTCTTCAGCTATCTCGCATAGAGAGGAGTCTGCACCAGAGCGGAGTCAAAACACCAGCCCAGATTATCATGATATTGTGATTTCACAGTGCGCTGAACTGCACTCTATCACAGAACAGAATGTCCTTTTCCAAAATACAACTGAAATATCTATTTTTCTCTACTGATAGCAAGCTTCCCCACGGTAGGTGGTGAACTACATGCCTTCCAAAGCTACGGTTGCCCTTATCGTTGCCTTCAGTCAAGGCACTCTCTGCAGTTCCAGAAGTGGAAACAAATCTGCGAACATTTATACATCACGGACACATCCAAGTGCCACCATCCTGACTGCCTAGCGCTCCAAATTTTGTCCTGTGTCTTTCATATTCTCTCTCCCCTCCCTCAGGCTTGTAGGGTTTGAAATTTAGATTCAGATAATTTAAGATTACTGCACCTAATAAGAAATTGTTTAGGATGTTGTCCTCCTCTCCTCCCATTAAGAAAAACAAGGAACACTTATATTACACACATTTCCAATTCTGTGCACTATATGCTAATGTTAGCTGAACTATGGTGCAGAATTGCAATCTGCTACAACAGTGTACTTTTTTAGTTATACATTAGTAAGATTTTCATTAAAAATGTCCAATTACCGTATAGTTTCCTACTAGTTGGGATTTTAGCTTTAATTTTTAAGGAAAGAAGGATTTTGTGATATTCCTGCAGAAGTGCACATAGGCATGTAGTAGAAGTCCAAATAACTTCTGCAGCCATTGGGCAATTTCGGTCAAACAGAACTTGTCCATCATCAGAGGGAAGCCACATTATGAATAATGCCATCCCAAGAGAAGCTTCAGACTGAGTTCACACTTTGTCAGATGGCAGAGGACCTAACCACTGAATGCTATTGCCATGAGTAAGTCTTCCTGCTGCTCATAGAATTAATTCTGTGTGCCAGCACTGCAGCGAGAAGGAAGAAACAAAGGGTCAAGATTCCTTGGAGAAAATTTTCTTTTCTCCTGGTTATATTCACTCCCAGCTAGCTGCTGAGGGTAAGGGAAGGAAGAGCAGGTGGAAGCACGGAAAGGAGGCTATTAAAATCAAATGCTGAACGTTAGAGTAGGTGAGACACTTCTTACAGACCTACTCCAAAGAATCTCCTCTGAAAGATGGCTTACAGCACAAAGTTCTGCAGAAGTCTCTCTCTCCACCAGCCTAAAAAGAAAGGTAACTCTGAACTTAAGTGGCTAAAGTTACATGGTGTGACCATCATGATTTACATTTGCAGAAATAACTTTTATCTGAGTCCAATCTCAGAATATAAACATGGTCACAGTCAAGTACTTCAGTGTATAGTAAACTATGTCAACAAAAAATCAGGTCGAGAGGTAAAAACATACTCAATGGCCTTATTTTATGCTCAAAACTTGTGGATATAAAGCCCAAGAACAAGATTTTTAAAAGAAAAAGAAGTTCTTAAACTTTCTAAGGAGTCCAGAACCCTCACAGTAACCATGTCTGCCGTTTCCTTGAACAACAAAACATCAGCTGTAAGGGACAGTCCAGAACAAAAAGACTACAGCTTTTCTTGCAGCTACTCTACAGTTAGACTTCATGGCAACACAGCTTGCCACTGTTAGAACTAAACACGAATTAGGCAAAATACACATCCAGTGTGTTGAAGCAACAGCTGAAGTTTGCTATTAGGTTGTTTGAATCTCTGCCAGCATCTTAACATTTGGATGCAGATTTGAAACTTAGTTAGACATCAATATCAAACATGTCTACCATGCAGACTTTCATGTATAACCTTCTTTTCAGCAATGATATTTTGTCTGAATAGCCTTAGATTTTAGTAATTACTCTCTTACAGCTTAAAAGCAGGAACGCTATGAGAAAGAGGCAAAACCACTTTGCTATTCGACTGAATTCAAATAGCATCCAAAGTATTTACACACTTTAAGAGATTCCAAAAGTAAATCTATACTGTCCCAAAGTGATTATTTCATATTATATTTACTGCATATGACCTGCTCTTCCATATGAATGGCCACACTGAGCCAGATTTTCTGCGACAACAGCCAGCGGAAAGTATGTGGAGAAAGAGCACAAGAGCAAGGCAAGCATGAAGTGATACCACACCAGCATATTCCTCTGCTTTTCAGGAACTTTCTGAGCCACAGAGGACATCTTTGCGCTCAGAAGGCCCTCATGGGCTTTGATTTGTCTCATCATTTCTGAACCCAAGCATACCTAAAGGCATTCGTATGGCAAGGAGTTCCCCAGAACTACTTTCTTGTACATTACCAGCCTGCCACTTGACCAGTACCACTTGAGGTTTCTCCAATCCTTGCACTATGAAAAAGTGTGGTTACTTGTTCCTTGGTCACCTTTTCCATGCCACCCAGGATTTTAGAGTCTTCTGTCATGTCCGCTTCACAACCATGTCTTTCCCAGCCTCAAGGAGGCCACGTTAATCAGCTCGGTTTTTTGCAGAAGTCATTCCATATCTCAGAGCGTCCCAGCCACTCTTCACTGTGCCTGTTGTAACGTGAAATAAGGAAGGGAAAATCAGAAATGCACCGAGTTTCGGATGGGGGGCACAGAGGTGTTGTAAATGGGTATGAGCCTATTAACTCAGTTTCTTGGTCAAGGCTAGAAACTTGGCAATCCCAGCCTGGAACTGGCTAATTCTAAATGAACTAGCCCAAAGACAGGAAGCAATTCAGCATATTAGAGCAGCATTTTGCAAGCGCTAATGAACCTACTTCAAAATTTTTAAGCAGCAGTCTGAGCTAAGTAAAACAAACATGTTTCATGCACGTTCTTTTGGCCATCTTTTCTCCTAGTTTCCACTCTCCCAGAAAGCTGTCATAAAAGGCTCCCTCCCTAGAGTCATGCCCTGTTTTAGCTCCACTTGTCTTTCCTCCCCCAGACGGCAACACACAGAGAAACAACTTCTGCAATTCTTCTTCTCTAGCTCTCATGTGCCTGGCTTCTGCCCAATAATTTTATAGCAAGGAAAACCCCTACTTAACTCTTTTCTGAGCCTCCAACTTCCAGATTTCTTCCTCTTGCAAAAATTTCCCTACGTCCTAAAGTTGTTTTCAATTCTCAAAAATAAGGAATAACATGGGAGAAGGAAAACAGAATTGAAGGCGGGAGGCTGGGGGGAGAGGTATTTATATAGTCAAAGATATCAGGCAACAATTTTTATGACTCCACAAATCAAAAATAACTGAAAAAAATTCAAGGTCTAGATCATATGGAGACATTTTGAAGAACGTAAATCACTCCTAAGTAGTGTGGAAAAACGAGATTTGTGCTTGAAGTAAGCTAATGAGGTCAATACTACCACTTCCTAGGTTCAGAATCGAGGACTGGAAAAATTATCCTTATCTACTAGGAGTCAAGAACTTCTCAACCAACTATTAGAGGCTATAAAATTGCTTCTCAGGTTGCAGTCCTAGCATACAACTTACTTTATATTAAAGGAAGTACAAATTTCACTACAGCAAATTTTGCTACAGCAACTAACTTTACAAAACCAATATCCAACTCTGTTCATATATTGGAATTCTCTGAAAAAAATCTCTAAATTCAATCTGTAAGTCTGTAAAAACGTGTAATAAGCTGTGCATGCTTAGGTCACACGCAGAAAGAAAAGAACGTGATCAATTTACAAAGCTAAAGAGGATCTTGCCGAGTCAGAAAGAACAGTGAAGTGCTTTCAGACATGGAGGAATTTGACCTATACAATATCATATTGATTTTGGACTTTTATGAAGATGTTACCCATAGGATTTTGAGTTGAACAAGTCAGCTTAAAAACTCCTTAATTATATTCTTAAATATTGATGTTTTGGCTGTAGCAAAAATGCATCCAACTCCTTTCAGCGCCTGTTACCTACATCCATGTTCCTCTAGCCTGACCAAGATTATAAGAAATGATTTCTTGTACAGCTGAGTGAAACAAGCAGGGCCTGCTGCCTTCGGACCCCTCTGCAGCACATAGACACACACAACACCCTGTTTTCACTGGGGACTAGGCATGCTTCAGACCTCTGAAAGTGCTCTTGTTTAACAAAGTATGGTTCAGGCCTAAGTAAGAGCACTGGCGTTGCTGACCTGAGGTAGGTTTATATCAGTGTTAAAGACCTTGAAGATCCATTACCAGTTCTCTCACTCACTATTGACTGCACATCACTTAAACATGTTTCTCCCCCTTACATACGCAGTTAGCGAGAAGTGGGCATATTGCAACTGTAATCTATACACACCGGGCACTGAACAGTATGACCAGAAATTTTGCAGGATTTAATTTACAATCTTCCATGTTGTAAGCCCCTTAAGACAGGAAATGCTCATGTTTTATATATCTATAAAACAACATGCATACCTATGACACTGTATAAATAACAGAGGATCAGATTAAAAACATCTGTAGACACTCTAGCTGATATATTGTCTTGGTGCCTGCTGTCTCTTTGTAATTTTTGATGGCAGATGAGCCATTTCACACAACAGGATTGCCAGCAGTGCTGATGCAGCTACATGTAAATCTGTAGCAACATGTTAACAAGAGACCTGATGAAGAGAGAAATTAAAAAATAATAATAATCTGTCTTTCAGGCATGACCTCCTGACAGGTTTCTGTTTTATTTTTGTTTACTTTTTGCCAAGAAAAGATAGGAAACATGGATGACTCAAACAAAACTGTTTTGGAAATGCAGTAGGAGGCAGTAAGAACAACATTTCTTTGATTCAGAACTAAGTCTGTTGTGATACAACTTTTCTCTGGCTGCCCAGAACTGTCAACATCTATTCATCTATTGTAAATTGCTTCTGTGAAAGCAAAAATAATGCAAGTCCGTAACATGGTGATAGTCACAGAAGATATAAAGAGATTCACACACTGTGCAAGTATTGAGTGCAGAAATAACGCTAAAAGGGAGGCAGACTGTTATTGATACCAAGCAGGGAAGGGAACAACTACATTTCCAAGAGAGAAGCAAAGAGGAATCCTAAATTTAGAACAAAATTCAGAACTGAAGCCAAGATACTGTCACCACCAGAGCTGCGTGAACATCTCACAGAAAATCCTTCAACAGTGTTAAACTCAGCTCCTTTAGGTTTAAAAGAGGGAAACAAAATCAATTCCCTTCACATGAATCTTCTCTGAGTCCTTCAAATCACTATCTAAAAATTAAAATTGAAACACTTTTCTCTCTGCCTGGCTATATACTTTTCTAAATTGATTATAAGCCTTTCACTTTGACTCCATAGTCAAACTTTTGGCAGCTGGTCACACTGTAGGTCTGCTGAATCGAATGAGCTTGCTATGTTTTTGCAGTACACCTCAGGCTGCTTTCACAAAAGACAAGCATTAATTAAAAGTCACTCCATCTAATAAGAAACTTCACTTTTGCAGTGAGGAATTAAGAACAGTTTGAAAGGTAGGGGAGAATGCCAGAAGTGTAAAACTGTATGAAAAATGTTTTCTTCAAAATGAGATGATCCAAAGATATCCAGTCAGATCATTTCACATGCGCTTCCCTCCACCTTTCCACGTTATTCTCTCAGACCCATGCATACATAATCTTGTCTATTTTCCTCTCTCCTTCCAGAAAGTAAGTGATCCAGTGATGATACCTTCTACAGTTGTATTCAAAAGTGTGGTGTTTTCAATTTTTACCTCTCTTTTTCAAAAACACTTTGAAATCTAACAAAAAAAAAATGTCACGGAGCAGAACACTTCTCCCCTTACTCTTTTGGGAAGAGAGAGGTGGGCACATACATACATATGTACAAAGACATACATATAGAATCCACACAGCTTCCAAATGTAGAGTATGTGAAGCGTTTACATTGATACGATTTTTGTCTTTCATGTCACAAGTCTGGATACCAGAGACTTTCGTTCTGCAAAGAAGACAGGACACTCAGTTTGATCAGGGCATTCACTTAGTAAACATCTCCCATAAAAACTGAGATTGTCTAAAAATGAAATTAGAATGTGATCAAACTGTACTCCTGCCTGCTTTACAACCACAGGGTGCCAGGCCAGCTTGCTAGCAAGGGTTTAGCAGGTGTGAGACACATCTGTTGCAGCTGGCAGCATTTTACATGCTGCTGCATAACTGCAGGTATACTTAAATCCTTCTTCCTCAACCTCCTTCCCGTGCCCAGGAAGGGACTGACAAGAAAAGTAAGTCAGAATCTTAGATAGTATATTGCTTACTGTAAGAGATTTTTATTAAACCACATGAACTGCAACAATAAAGCTTCTTAATGATTAAGGACAGAATCAGGTTACTACTTGCACCAGCAAAAAGGATAGAGCCTCTGTCATGTTGTTCCTGCTGCTGCGGAAGCAATCAGTAACCAAAGGAAAGAGCTAACAAAGGCAATTGAGTAGCTTTGAAAACATCAAAATCCAGGAGAATCCTAAATTCTAATCCCACAGCACAACACAACCTTTCCAGCTACACACAGTGCTGCAGCATTTATTAAAATCAGATTGTGCTTTTAAAACGTAGTTCATATTGGGGGTACTCCGTATTTGGAAGAATTGCAGGCCGTTAACTCCAGGCCTACTAGTCTCTACAGATTCATCCTAGATGTGCTGCTGCTTTGCTCATATACCATTTTGTTTCTTTTTCAAACCCTAGAGAAAAGAAAGCTCACAATTTTGAATAAAATTCTCCAGAATGCCAGAAACAGTTCACAATGACAGTTCAGCTGTTCTGTAACAAAGCCTTATTTATAAGACACGTAAGCTTCTCTTTTGGACACCAGGAATTTAAACAAATAGATTTTGAATTCTCCCTTTTTTAGGGCTTTGAGATTGCTTTCAATGAGAAGCACCAGCATGCGTTCATTCATTCACTCAGACTGACAGTATCAGAACCTTCTCTTTTATCTTTCTCTAGAGTTTAGGGGCTCTTCCTTTATTGCATGAAGTTAAAACCCTTCACAAATTATTTTGAACACAGGAATAAGAGCAACAGCTATGAAGCTCCTGGCCAAAATCAGAAACAGTCCCTATTGGACTTGGATGGTGGTAGGGGGAAACAAAATGGAAGACCATCACCCCACATACACCCCAACAAATCCACTTTCAGTCAAAAGATAAAGAAAAACTATTACACAACATCGAGTCAGTTTTGTCAGAAGACTACTTAGGAGAAGAGTGAAAGCATCTTGGGGGTTAGGGGCACTTACAGAGGTGTTGAGCATTCATTTCAACATTGTCACCCAGAAGAAGAGTGATTTTTGTTTTGACTAATATTGTAATGTATGTGAAGGCTGAAGAAAAACATTAATCAGCCATCAGTCTTTCCCCCTCCTTTAAGAGCAGTTAGAAGTTTTCTGCTTTGCTTCCTATTCTGAAGGGAATCAATTCTAAAAATTCTCTCTTAAATTCAGCTTTTCAGCTAGGGTTTCTTCTTACCAGTTCTCTACAGTTCTTTCCAAAATAAGGGGAGGAGGAAAAAAAATCAGAATTTTGTATACTCTTTCAAAACTATCTTCCCTATCCTTCCCCTATTACTCATTTAGAAAGAGCTTCTCAACCTGATCTTCAAGTAACTCAGACCAGTTAACCACATGCATTCATTCATTCATCCAACCACTATGGGAGCTGCAGTCACTTAAAACAGCTGAAAAAATCTGACTCCCTGTGCCTTTTACCTTCAAAGGTTTTGACAAAGGAATCTTTTTAATACACAGAGGACTTGAGGTATGGAATTATTGCTAAATCACTTCCCTTTTGCCTTGGTGCTTCAGCAAACCCACTCTACCCTGCACTGTTTCAGTATTTTCTGTCATCTTGTCATCCTTCATGTGACTTGAGTGCAGTGTGCTGACTGTCGCTGGAGGCCAGGTGCCCACCAAAGCCACTCTGTCACTGCCCTCCTCACCTGGGCAGGGGAGAGAAAATACGAGGAAAGGCTCCTGGGTCAAGATAAGAACAAGGAAAGATCACTCACCAATTACCGTCGTAGGCCAACCAACAACAAAAAAATCTCTACTCCTGATTTCTTTACCTCCTTCCCTCCAGCAGCACAGGAGG
>NW_009631936.1:0-905 GCF_000690535.1 Cariama cristata
GTTCCCTGAAAGGCAGAAAAGCCTTAAGGAATCAGAATATGGTTTTTCGTGTTTCTCCAGCGTGGTCTGAGGATCGCCACGAAGGGGGGAAGGACGAAGATGGTTTATAGCGTACGAGGACACCATTCACACAGCAGTGATTTGGTATCAGAATTAACGGTTTCGAGCCGTAAACATTTTTAAAGCCACGCCGAGATTTATCACCGCAACTTTGGCACGAAGGACTCGGAAAGGGAGAAGGAAGGGGAGAAAGAAAAAGCAATCTCATTTAAAAATATTTTCGTTTTGGGAAACATTCAGTCGCTTTAATAATCCTGTTTCCGTTCTGTATGTTGATGTTATTAATCTCAAATAAAAATGTTCCCCTCACACCCCTACTCTGCCTGTGACAACATCCCCGAGTTCATAAATCACCCGCGGATGCTTCGTGACCTTCTCTAGTCGGCGGCCTATAGCTGTATTTTTTATTAGTATTATTATTACATGCGCGCACACTTTAATACACAGCTTTGGCAATATTCCACTTACATCACAGCCTTCCCCGGTTAACTGGGGCTTTTCAGTTCCCTCTGTAGAGTATACACAGAGATTTGTAAAGAGGGGAGGGGAAAAAAAAAAAAAAAAGAAAAAAAGACCAGAAGAAAAGAAAACACCCTTTCTGCCTTGCGAACTCAGCAAAGGCAAGCGGAGCCTGGGGAAGTTCCTCCCACGGCGGGCCCGGGGAGGAAAGGGGCGAAGTGGGCAGCCAGGGAGGAGGTGGAGAAAAAAGGGGGAAATCGCGTTTATTTGGAGTGGATGCAGGAGGGAGGGGGAGAGAAGAGAAACAAACAAACAAACACCAAAAAAGAAGCGGGCATAAACACCGGCTCCAGCAAGGAGGGCGAAAGGGGGGGGGTGTTTGTTTT
>NW_009631937.1:0-1911 GCF_000690535.1 Cariama cristata
TGCAAGGTCCTGCACATGGGTCAGGGGAACCCCCACTATCAATTCAGGCTGGGGGATGAAGAGATTGAGAGCAGCCCTGAGGAGAAGGACTTGGGATGCTGGTTGACGAAAAGCTCAATGTGACCCAGCAATGTGTGCTCGCAGCCCAGAAGGCCAACGGTATCTTGGGCTGCATCCAAAGCAGCATGACCAGCAGGTCAAGGGAGGGGATTCTGCCCCACTGTTCTGCTCTAGTGAGACCCCCCCCGCAGTACTGCCTTCAGCTCTGGGGCCTCCAACACAAGAAGGACATGGACCTGTTGGAGTGAGTCCAGAGAAGGGCCACAAAGATGATCAGAGGGCTGGAGCACCTCTCCTGTGAAGACAGGCTGAGAGAGTTGGGGTTGTTCAGCCTGGAGAAGAGAAGACCTTTAAGCAGCCTTCCATTAATTCAAAGAGACCTACAAGAATGCTGAGGAGGGATTTTTTATAAGGGCCTGTACTGATAGGACAAGGGGCAATGGCTTTAAACTGGAAGAGGGAAGATTTAGATTAGATACAAGAAAGAAATTCTTCACTGTGAGGGTGGTGAGGCACGGGCACAGGTTGCCTGGAGAAGCTGTGGATGGCCCATCCCTGGAAGTGTTCAAGGCCAGGCTGGGTGGGGCTTTGAGCAACCTGATCTGGTGGAAGATGTCCCTGCCCATGGCAGGGGGCTTGGAACTAGGGGGTCTTTAAGGTCCCTTCCAACCAAACCATTTCAAGATTCTATGATGATGATCCTTCCATGATGTCTGTGGCCCTTTCTCTCTGTTAGAAGCAAATGAAAACAGTGTAAAACAAAAACTGCAGTTTCTTCAGACACATTGGCTAAGTACCAACAATCAAGGAAAATGATAAATGCATCTGACCTACATAACAAAGGGTATGTCAGCAGCAACTTAATATGAACATGTATATTTCTACAAAAGAAACAAAATTCAAATAGATCATGAAAATGAACTCTAGTGAAATACTGCTGTTTCTTCACAGCAGTCTCAACTTGAAACAATAATTTTGACTAATTGTTCTGGAATGAGTTATATAAAATAAATGAAATCTCGTCAGCTCCCATAGAACTGTCAACTGTGACAGTGAACAGATTTAAAAAAACCATCAAAATAGAAATGTGTGAGATAATCTCCAAGTTGTATTTTGATACTTGACTATTAGCCTTGTTACTCTGTGCATTTTGATCATCCCCTCTCTTCATATCTTGTGTGTATGGATGCAGTCAAAAACCTACTTTGCTGCAAATAAACTAAAGTGGTCTCAGTAGGAAGGTAGGGTAAACAGTACGAGGAGTTCAACAAAGAATGTGAACCAGCCTGTGGGCTTTCATATTCTCAGGAGAAATGGCTGATAATGAAAGAGTCTTGACATTAGGGATTTCATTTTAGGCTCAGAAAAGGATTTTACATTTTCACTAGTATAATATTATTAGCCTTCCCCAGCTAGTTTGTGATGAGCATTCCAAAAATTACACAAGAACAAGCAGGCACAAAAAATGCCAACTCACTGCTAAAACAAAACCTATTCAAACTTTCTGTGTGAAAGAAATGGTTCAAGAACATTTGACACTTATCGAAAAAGTACTTCTTGAAATTGGCAAGACTAGAAAGAGCTTAGCTTGTGTCCTGGTTTGGCTAAACAGAACTATTTCTGCATGCCTGGGCTTGTTTCCTGTGGGCTCCGCTGGGCTCCTCGTGGGGAAGGTGGAGGAGAGGTTGCATCCCCAGGAGACTGCAGGGACTCAGGTAACCCAGGACCAACCAATGGGATATTCCATCCCACTCACGGGAATATTCGGGGTATAAAATCTCGGGGATCACGAGGGTCAGCCCTTCTCTCTCTCCCTCGTGCCGACATTGTTGAGGCTTGCAGAGAGAAAAT
>NW_009631938.1:0-518 GCF_000690535.1 Cariama cristata
GGACGGCAGGGCTGGATTTGGGTGGTTTAAAGGGGCTTTTGCTGTTCGGTTTTGGTTGGTGGGGGATTCTTTTTTAATTCTTTCTTCAGGAAAGGGCTTGCTGGGCAGCGCCGGCCCACTGGGCGATAGCGGGGCTTGGGTGTTTGAGAGAATTTCCCCGAGGTTCAGGGCTGCTAAAGCACCCCGGGAGAGGCGTTATGGCTCCGGTGGGCAGCACCCCGGGGACGGGCCTTGCCCAGCGGCACCGGGAGCAGCTGCCTGGGTGCCAGAGAGCGGCTGCACTTCGGGGAGCCTCAACCTTCTCCCTGTTGTTATTGCAGGATCTGCCCCGTTCTTTCCCTCCGCTTTACGTGCACCTTGAAAATGCAAGAGTCATCAATGAACCAAGATAAAGATGACTGGTTCCAGAGCCGCCTGCGAGCAGCAAGGGAGAGAGCACAGGAGGTCAGCATGGGGTACCTGGATGACAGCCTGACCAGCCTCAAGTGGCTGGAGGACTTCTCAATTGCCCACCACCG
>NW_009631938.1:549-5051 GCF_000690535.1 Cariama cristata
TTCGCAATTGCCAACACCAGCATAGGCAAACCCTCCTGCTGCATCAGCAGCCTGGATCCCCATGAGTACCACACGATCATCAGCTTTGCTTCCCCATGCTCACCCCTTGCTGCTGACCCGGCGTGCATGGGTGTGCCGCAGAATCCCTGCAAGCCCATCTCCTCCTCCACCTCGAATACGGCACACCACACCATCACCACGCACCCTCAGCTCATGGAGGACATCAACTACAAGACCAATCCGCACGTCAAGCCACCCTATTCCTACGCCACCCTCATCTGCATGGCGATGGAAGCCAGCGGCAAGCCCAAAATCACCCTCTCTGCCATCTACAAGTGGATTACTGACAACTTCTGCTACTTCCGACATGCTGATCCCACTTGGCAGGTAGGAGATTTGGAGACCTCTTGCCTTGTCCCCTCTCCCTGGAAGGCTGGGGAGGGCTTTGCACAGGCTCCGCCATGCAAGGCAAGGTCCCACTGGGATGCTGAATCCCACTGGCACTGGCAGCCCGTGGAGAAGGGCTGTAATGGGAAAGAGCTTGGGTGTGCAGAAATGCCATGGCCATGAGGGCAATGGAAGGAAGGACCTGTTATGGGGGAGAGCCCAGGGCCATTTTGGGAGCAGGGAGGTACCTGTTGGGCTGCTGGTCCCTGAGGCTCCTCTTGGCTCCAGAGTGAAAGCGTCTCTATCCCCAACTCCACCTTTCTGGAGCTCTCGCGGAGTCCTGAGTCCCTCGGAGCTGAGCACACACAAAGTCACCAGGTCAAGTATCTCTGGGCGCTGAGGACCAGGCGTAGGAGAGGGATGGAGAGGACTCCGAGGGAAATGCTGCTTGTTGGACAAATCCCTTGCTAGGAAGGTTCAGACCAGAAATGCTGCTTCTTTCCAAGCAGGGCAGAGGGCAAATCTCCTGTCCCCTCAGACAGGTGAAGGAGGCTCCATTTCTGTGATGAGCTGGAGAGGCCCTAGAGGGAAGCCCAAGAGAGGTTAAATAGGGCTGCTGTCCCCAGCTAGCAGGAGTGTGTCCCTGGCGGGTAGGGGACAGCCCCCAGGCTCACCAGCTTTTGGGGACAGCCCAAAACGCAGGGGCTTTTCCCAGCCATCTTGGCTCGCTGCCCTCCTGCATCACACGAGGGGACCTCTGGCACGTGCGGAGGGAGCTGGGTGGCTTGTCCCTCCACTCGGGTTATTCCCAGCCCAAATCCGCAGTGTGCCAACGAGCCCGGCAGCAGTGCTCACCCAGGCAGGGCTCGGCAAAACCGCTGCAAACCCCCTGACCAGGTGTTGCCCACCTTCTCCCCAGGCAGGTGGGTCTCCAGCGGGTCTTGAGGCACATCACGAGGGAGGGAACACCCCAGTCCCTTTCCAAAGCCACCTGAGTCCCCCAGCCTCCCCTGTGCTGGGGGGACCTATGGGAGTGATTTGGGAGGAGGACCCGTGTGCCAGCGTGTTGACTTTCTCCTGCAAAGTCACGGCTGGATAATCACCACATTTTTAATTAAATGTGTTTATTAAAAAAA
Source organism: Cariama cristata (assembly GCF_000690535.1). Classification (NCBI taxonomy): domain Eukaryota; kingdom Metazoa; phylum Chordata; class Aves; order Cariamiformes; family Cariamidae; genus Cariama; species Cariama cristata. The sequence continues at coordinate 2,073 of NW_009631938.1, forward strand.
GAAAGAAGGTTTTCAATCCCTCTCCACAGAGATGCAGGGGGTTCACGGAATTGTTGCAGGCAGGAATGATAAATATGTTAACTGGCTGGGTAATAACGGAGGGCAGCCCAGGCTGAATGAAGTTTGGGCTGGGGAGGGGAAATGGGGAGAAGAGAATTCAGCTTGCAAGTCTCTGACTCTTGTAAAATTTCGTCAAACTGTAAATTTGGAGTTACCACAGCCTGGATTGTTTGCAGGGATATCTGTGTTCCTGCTGCTTCTTTTTCCGTTTTTTTTTTCCCTTTCTTTTTCTGTTTTTTTTTTTTTTTCCTTTCTTTTTCTGTGTTTTTTTTTTTTTTCTTTCTTTCTTTTCGAGGCTGTGTTCTCACCCCCTATCCCAATTCCCGTATGTCAAGACAGCCTGGAAAGGTCATGCCACCCATACTCTGGGGGGAGATGGATATATTCCTGTGGGAGCTGAGTGCTTTGGAGAGAAGCCAACACACCCAAGGAGCTTCAGCCTAGAGGAGGGTTTTGTGTTGTGTGTGTATGTGTGTGTGTGTGTTTTTCAACAGCTCTAAGCATTCAAGCCTTGTTTTTCGTATTTGGCACTACGGATTATGGATGAATAAGCATAAAGATATCCAGGCAACATTAAAAAAACCCCAACCCTCTACCATATCCAATCTCTTAATACAGTCTTGGCTTTGTGGAGTCCAACGCTGGGTTATTTACCCAATAACTGAGTTTCCTTTCTGATTATTCACATCACTCCAGGCACATTCAGGGTTTCAGAACAGCTCGACAGGAGCAGAAACTCCTCTTTTTTTTCTTTTTTTTTTTTTCCACCCCTTCCCCTCCCCAGCTTATTTGAGCAGTGGCTGATGAAGATGCAGTGACTTCACACCGAGCTTCCCCAGGCCAGGAGGCACCTCTGGGGATACACAGGGCTGCAATGGAACAGCCCACGTGTCCCTCTGGTTTTGCCCACCTGGTTTGTGTCAGCCTGGCTGCAGGGAGGCATGATGCCTATTTTTTTGCCAAATATTTTCCTCTCAACACTAGCAATAGACCCAGATGAACTGGGGGATGCAAAGAGGGCCCCGATGATGCTGTCCCCCATGGTGCTGCTACGTATTGCCACTTGTAACGGAGCCGTGGCTACATCAGTGTAAAGACCCTCCTCTTCCTCCTTAGCCGCAAAGGAGGACCTGAGCTCCTCCTGTTTAGCTCCATGCCTAGAGCAAGTCTGGCTGGTTTCTCCCAGTGCTCTGCATGGTCCAAGGTTCCACGGTCCCAATTTACAGCCAAGGAGAGTTGCACAAAAGCTTCCCGTTGGTTGGCAAGTCCTGCTTGAACCTCTTGGCTCCTGCCACTTCTGGCTGGATTAGACACGAGGCAAGAAAACTCTGCTGGTGACTTGGGGCAGGGGAGTTTCTGCTGGGCATGTAGCCTGGGATGTCTTGACGTTGCTGCTTCTGCCTTCTTTTTCCCAAAGGTCCTTGCTGAAAATGTCCTTTTCCACCAGCCTCCCCATGCAGGTAGGTGCTGCAGCATCAGACAAGCGTTCAACCTTGTTGTTTTTTTCTCTTTTGTGTCTAGAACTCCATCCGGCACAACCTCTCCTTGAATAAGTGCTTCATCAAGGTGCCCCGGGAGAAGGGCGAGCCAGGGAAAGGCGGGTTTTGGAAGCTTGATCCCCAGTACGCTGACCGGCTCAAGAACGGTACCTTCAAAAAGCGGAGAGTATCCCCAGCGCAGATCCACCCAGCCTTCACCAAAACAGCCCATCAAGAACAACAGCATGTCATCAGCCCGGCCGTTTCAGCTTGCACCTCCAACAGCATCCTCAGTGTCAACATGGAGTCGCAGCAGCTGCTGAAAGAGTTTGAAGAAGCTGTGGGCAACCAGAATTGGAATCCAGAGGATGTCAAAGCAGGGAAGAAGCGCAAGCAGTCCTTGCCCAAGCAAACGGCCAAGGTGGCTCGGCTTTCCAACTCCGCCTCGCTGACCCAGGAAGAGCAGACTGAGCTGGGATCGCTGAAAGGTGACTTTGACTGGCAAGCCATCTTCAACACCAGCCTGAATGGAGACTGCCTCGCTTTTGAGAACCTGGACACCATACCTCCCATCAACCCCGTAACACACGACCTGGACTTGATGGTACACGGGCAGCACACTGACTGTCCCGAGGGGCAGGAGCTGGTCCTCACTGAATCCAACCAGAACAACTTGGACTTTGATGAAACTTTCATCGCCACTTCTGTCCTGCAGCATCCCTGGGACGAAGACACAAGTGATTTCCTCTCCAACTGTGTCAACATAGACCAGGTGTTTGAATTCAGCGATCCCATTGAGCCAGCAGATGAGAACAACTTGACCAGTCTGGCCTCCCTCTTATAAGAGGGCCTGTCAGCATTCAAAGCACACACAGACTTTAGTAGGATGCTCCTCCCATGCTACTGGGACTTAGAAAGGACCAGATTTTCCAGAGACAGAGACATCACAGAAACACTGGAGGGAGAAAAAAACACCACTGCAGGAACTGCTTGATATATCTTTAAAGGACACATCAGAAGTCTCTGGTCTCTGAGTTTTCTCAGAAGAAATATAATACTACTTATTTTTCTACTTTTAAAGGAAGAAATGTGAATTAACATATTATTTTTTTTTCCTATGGAAATGGACATTGCTTATGTTCCTTCAGGGTTAAAGGAGAGCACCTGCTAAATCCTATCCAGGACATGAGATTCCTGGTAGATTAGGACTTGATAGTTTGTTATTAATTTCCTCACCTCTTTGTCCCTCTGTTTCTCTCTCTCTTTCCTTTTTCTGTCTAAGGTAGCTGGTAAGTATAGTGTGATAATTAGCTGGTAAGAAACTAGAAGTCCCTTCTGGATTCTCTGAGTTCAACCTCCCTCCTGATTTGTGCCTAGGAAGAAGAAAATGTATATAAATTCTATTAAGTCTGCCTCTTTAGATGTTTTTATATTATTATAT
>NW_009631939.1:0-47112 GCF_000690535.1 Cariama cristata
TGGAGGGGAGGAGGGAGAGAAAATCAGGAATAAAGTTAAGTCCAGGAAGAAGGGTGGGGTGGAGGGAAGGCATTTTTTAATATTTGATTTTATTTCTCTTTATCCTGCTCTGATTTGATTGGTAATAAATTAATTTTTCCCCAAGTCAAGTCTGTTTTGCCCATGAAGGTAATTGGTGAGTAAACTCTCTCTGCTCTTATCTTGACCCATGAGTCTTTAGTTATATTTTCTCTCCCCTGTCCAGCTGAGGAGAGAAGTGATAGAGCGTCTTTGGTGGATACCTGACATCCAGCCAGGGCCAATCCACCACAGACAATCAATGCAAGTAGTGACCATTTGAGATTGTAAGAGGAACCGCTACCATTAGGGTAGGGAAATTGAAACTGTCACTACATGCATGACAAATGGCATCTGGTCTTACACATCAGTGAGGTTTGCCAAACATCAGCACTTTGGTATTAAAATAAAAAGGGAAACTCATGCAGAGATGGTGGATTGCACTGTTGTTAACTACTAACTTAAAAACACATCTCCTGAGACCCCAGGAGATTCAAGTAGCTACAGTATTCACTCTTTACCATACTGCAGACACCATGGGGGCAGGGCAGGGGCAGTTATGAGGAGGATGTCTAAACTGGGGTAAATAGGAGTGTTTCCAGATTCCTGGGTCTGGATGCACATATAAGTTTGCTTTCTGACAGTCTATCAGGATGACGCCGTGGTGTGCACCATGTCCCTGCCTACTCTTTGTAAGGAGACCTGAGCTTGCAGGTTTGCAGGTCATGGGCTGGCACTGTGTTAGATCCTAGTCTGAACAGCCATGTGCCAAGACAACAGAATAAACTCGACTACGTACCAGCTTTGCAGCTGAGACTGAGATATCAATACTAACCTTTATTTAAAGAATTTAAGGAGTTTGTAAAGGCCCCTGCTAGTCTGGGAGCCTGATGTAATGATCTGGCCGTATGTCTGGCTGTCATCAAGTCCTGAGTTCTAATCTGGGCTTTGATGCTTGTGGCCTCTGTGTCTTGGGCAAGTTACTTCTGTGTTCTGTGCCTGCAAAAGGGAACAATGATACTCCTCCTCCTCCTCCTCACAGAGAGGTTATGCAAATTCATTAGTGACTGTTTGTTAAGGGCTTTGAAATAGAAAATCACTCCATAATTGCTAGGTATTATTTAATAGCTCTTTTATAGTAGGCATTTCCTTTTGAATTACCCTGCTTGATGTTTCATTAAAATGACATCATGATCACTTGCAAATTACAGTGGCAGGTCATGTGCTTGCTAGTATAATGAAGCATGAAGAATTATAGACATCCCCCTAAATAAATTAATTTGCAAGAAGTTATCGCTACTGGGGTCAGACTGTAGGTCTCTAGTTTCTCACATCCATTACACTAGCCATATACTGATTCTCATTTATTTTTATTGATTTTTGTGACATTAATTTGAAACCGTTCTTTTCATCGATAACATCCAGGGCTTTTTTTTCTTCTCAGATAAAATAACATTATTAGACTGTGTGTGATCTATAAATTATATACCAGAGGTTGAAACAGAACTATCATTTACAGGAACTACATTCTGTGCAAAACCAGAAAATAAAGGAGAAAATTACAAGAAAGAAAAAATAAAGTCATGCTACTTTGCATTGTCACGGGGCAAGAACAAGCTTTTGGCCCTTATGCTGTAATTTTATGAAGGCGGGCATAGGAGTGCTGTGCAGGGACCATCTCAAACTTCTGCTCCAGTGTATTTCATGGTTTGGGCTGTAGAACTGTGTGTGCACTGCTGGACTAGAGTGCCTTGTGCTCTTATTCCCCAAATACATGCCATCCAGGGAGCTGCAAGCCCCTCCATGTGTATCCAAGTCTTCACCTGGAAGAACACCTACACAGTTAGCGGGTAGGACTCAGGCCTTGGCTTGATGTGCAGTTATCTGGGGCCAGGGTGAGCATCTGGGAGCTGGGACTTTGCAAAGCACCACGTGTCCCACAGCTGGAAACATGGCATGATTCCAGTGGCACTGGGAGACAGACAAGCCCCTCTGTAATTGAGAGCAACAAGCTTTTTTTCTGAACTACAAGCATGGCTTTGCTACTTTCATTCAATTATTTATTTCAAGATGTCCCACCTTACCTAGCACTTCAAAAAAGTGAATATTATTTTTAGTTCATACCTCTCTAATACTCACACCACTTCTTAGGATAACAACTCAGTAGAATTGGTTATTAGGAAGCGAAAACCATTTATTGGACTCATAAAAATGGAGTTTTGGCATGTGAGTTTATTACTCTTTGGAACAATTTTTGGCTCATAAGTAGGTGTCACTGTTAAAGGCTGGGCTGGCAATTGCTCTTTATTAACCTCTTCCTTCCCCAGAAGGGGAAGGAAAGGAAACGGGAGAGAGACTTATGGGTTGGAAAAGTAAAAAAAACTTCAATAAAACAATAACAATGAAAAAGAGTACAATAATATTAATACTTATAATACTAATAATAGAAATAAGCATATACAAATCCATTATTGAGCTTCCCAGTGATGATCATGGAATTGCATGCTGCGGTAGCTTGCACTGCTGACATGGCAGGATGGGCACCACTATGTCCTGGACTGGACTCAGCAGCAGACAGGAACTGGATTCAGGAATACATGGATCCGGATCAGAGGCAGGGGGATGAGCCAAGGCCTACAGTGGTGCAGGTCATGAAAGAAGGGCCGACCCATGTGATCCCTTGGCTTTATACTGAGTATGACGTGGATGGGATGGAATACCTCACTGATCAGTTTTTGGTCACCTGTCGTGTCTGCTTCTTCCTGCAGGTGTGACCCTTTTACGTCTTTTCACTTGTGGAACATAAGAGAGCCAACAGTGACCTTGGTTCCCACAGGAATAAGTATAAACATGGCCCTTTCTGCGTACCAATCCCTACCATTACCTTGATAACAACCATAAACATCAAGCATTATCAATTCTAAAAGCAGACACTGTCTGAAAAACATGTAGTCAACTTCAGAACGTGCAGTTACTTCAAAAAAACTTAACTGAAGGAAAAATCTACTGAAAGGAGAATTGATCCTGTTTTAACCAAAACCAGGACAGTAGGAAGCATCTTCAAGTTATCGCTTTACAAACATGCGTTTCTATAAATAATGACAAAACGAAGAAACCTTTCAGGAGAAATATAAAGATACAGAAATAAAGCATGTGCTTTTGCATACGGTTCCTAGATTTATTTTTTTTTTTTACTATTCCAGTATAAGAATTATATGTAGTGAGACAAAGAGTAACTGTCATGGTCTGTGTTCTCAACAAAAAGGAACATAACAGGGAAATAATTTCACTTTGGATGAAAAGGCACGTATTCGGGACCTGCATTCCCCAAATGAAAACTGATATTCAGGAGAGATAGCAAAACTTAATGTTCTGGAGAGCAGAACATGCTGCTAAGTGTCTATGGCACCAGTGAAGTGGGAAAATGTCTGGACATGCTATTTGCCAAATAACTGTTATTTGTGAAGGAATAACTCCAAACTCATATCCTACTGCTTTGGCACACTGAGTGATCCAATAAATGAAGACAGACGCTGACCCTGGTCTTGATCTACTGTATGTAATTAAAGAAAAGATCTTAAAGAACATTTTCCTAGTAAATTAAAAAATAATTTCTTTTTTTAACTTTCAATGTTATAGTGTATCATTCTTAGTATCCACAGCTACACTGTTGTTTTTTATTTTAAATGGAAACCCACAGAATTCTGGAGAAAAATGGGAGAAACAGTGAAGCTGGGAAACCTAAAAATGAAATTTTAATTTTATTTCCTGAGCTGTAAAAAAAAAAAGTGAATGAGCATAAAAACAATAAACATATTAATGTAATAGATTCAGATAGTTATTCACATTGAGTTGCCACAATTAACTTTGCTCCCTCAAATCACAAAGGTAAGTTGAATATTACCCTCCTAGCAGGGAGGAAAACCAACAACACAGAGAAGAAGAAAGAAGCAGCTCTGAGTGTTCAAATGAAAACCTTGCATACTTAGATAGTCCAACATGGCTGACCACTTTTCTTTCTCAGAGAAAAAGAGTCTTTCACATATAGCTTCTCTAGGAAATGAGTTTCCCTCCAACAACTAATCTCCTCTATGACCAAAGAGACCACCCTCTCCCTGCGGGCTGCCAGCAGTGGTGTCATCCAGAGACCTCAGGAGCCTGAGATTTCATTTGGCAGTCAGATGTAAGAACTCACTGTATAAATCAATGGTACAGCCCCTAAGATATCCCGGTTTTCCTGCATTATTGAATTAGTGATAATTGTTAAATCTTGTAATTTAGAAATGGGAAATGAAAAGTATATATGTACCCTGTTTAGAGTTGGCATTTCTTTCCTTGGCACATGATTCCTCCTGTATGAAGTAAAGGGAGAAGCTCTATTTGCCCGTTAATGCACTTCACCTAGTCTTCACATAGCAAGAGAGATTTTGTCTCTTTCTGTGTAAGTTTATTACACGCTTTCCTTCTGAATAGCTGTTGCACTCATTATAAGGGAGAAAACAATAACTCTTGAGAATATAAGTATTCAATCTTTTAAAGTTTGTTATGGATGTTAGAATACAAAGTCTGCTTCGCTTCTTAATGAAATTCCCATGTTCCACACACCCCCCAGCCCATCAGTTATTTGAAATGATTTCAGGTCATGCTCAGTTTAAAAATTAATTGAAGCAAAATTAGTCCCACAAGGGTATAGCTGTGAGCTGTAATTTTGACTGACAGTGGGATAAAAGACTGTGGGTTTAATCATATCACTTTTAAAAGCATTTCATATAAGTAAAATTTTTCAACTTGCCACAAGCATATACAGCTTTAAATTGGTCTTGGCATGTATCTATTCATCTATGTAATGCAGGAGCACTATAAGAAAAAAAAAATTAGGAATTACGTTGAGATACCTGTCACTAACTATTAGTTTATCAAAAATGTAACTGCCATTCTGAAAAAAACCAACCCAAACCCTAACTCAAAACCAAAACCCAAATCCTCTCCCATTTTATAACTGAATTAATTTACTAGACTTACAGTCTTTCAATGATCTGAGAAGGCACTGGATCTCTGATACATGGCATATCCACAGTATCCCTAATGGTACAGAAGAGGAGACTGAACAATCGGAAAGTCGTCAATATTTAGCAACACCATATGAAGGAAACAAAAATTTCCAGTGTGCTGTCTGGTTCGTCAAAGATATTGTTCAAATGTTGATCTTGACAAACAACTGGAATTGGCAGGATGTGAAGGAAAGTGTGGCAGGGCACCGACTGTGGGCCTTACTGAACCATTAGACTCCCCATGGCAGCCTAGTCTCAGGTGTTTACAACAAAGGGAAAAGGGTAAGGATGTGATTTCAGGTGTGGGTTAACACTTTAAAGTGAGTAAGCACTTTCTTTCTGAAGACATTTAAAAGGTTTGAATCCATTCCAAACCCATTTGGAACAACATAAAGAAAGTATTTCTCTCATGTATAACTGTTGTGAAATGCCAGCAGCCTGCAAAACTACTACTAATGTAGCAACACCTTGTTATTTATCCAGAAGTAAGCTAAAACTTATTAAAATATAAACCCTTCCCTCCACTCACAACCTGGTAATGGTACTTTGTTCTGAGTTACTGATTCACTTCTGCTAAAGTGATGATATATCCAGGTGATACTTTGGCCCTCTAAATTTATGATTTTGGGAAACAGGAGGAGAACTAAATGTGTTCTTCCCAGGCTTCCTTTTCTTATCTTTCAAAGGTGAGGTCACTAACGTGAAGAAAAGAAAAATCAATAACTCCTTAGAAGAGTTACAAACATCTTACTTGGACTCTCTTTTAAGATTTTGTCCTATGGCTTTGCTTTGTCATCCTCCTCCTTCCTCAACATAATCTGCATTAAAATATTTCCAGTCCAGGCCTGAGGTTGTTTTAAAGATACTCCACCAGCCTGAGGATTTAGAGAGGGAGTTCTGCTTTGACTAAACAACTGCGGCGAAGAGTCAGGTTGATGTATACAAAAGTCAGTTTTTGACACTGATTTTGAGGGACAGTCAGGCTCTCCTTTTAGGGATACTGGCAGGACCAACTGAAGAAAAATCTTTCTCATTTCAATTTTGAGAATCTACGGAGTGAGCGCCTAGAAATATGAGGTTAAATGAAGATGACAGTGAAGAAGTAACACATAGGTGAGTACTTTGCACTAGGACATTAGTATTCTGGCTAGGAGCCATGTGCCAAAGGCTAGAGAGTGTTTTATAGACAAAGTTAACATACACAGCACAAATGGTCATCTTTCCACTGGCTGTTTATGTCGAAGTCCAACAGATGTATTAAGCAATAAGTATTGGTGTGAAAATGTGCTAAGTTTAATTTCCTGAATACGAAGTAAAAATCAGTAAATGTTAGAGGAACATTTAAAATTATATTTGGCTTTCTAGGGTAATAAACTTCCTTAAAAAACATGATTTCTCAAAGAAGATCAGGAAAAAATACGGGGTTTTGACAGGAAAATGGTTATCTTAGGAACACATAGATATTCTGGATTTATGAAAAACAGGACAAAACTGTAGGCAAATGTAACTTTAAATGCTTAATGATAGGATTCATATATTAATTTTTTCCCAATTACCCAGAACTCTCAATTTGATGCTGAAGTTTATCACAGAAATCAGGAAACAAAGATCAGAAAATTAAATCAAGAAAAAATAAATGTGAGGCTGGCAAAACTCTGGACAGAAAATGAGGTGACTGAACTACATATTGACTTTCTATTACGAAAAGTTTTGAAAAGAAAACAAAAAGTCTTATGCAGAGAAATCACAGAATGTACCATTTCCACGGCCATCTGCTATAAGGATATGAGTGTCCAGCTGTGCTGCTGTGAGGTGAGAAAAACGATCCCTCTAACAGGACCTGCAAAGGGGAAAAAATCCCTTGACAAGCTTGCAATCTTGTTTCACACCTCCCTCACCACAGGGGTTTTCTGTTCCGCCATACCATTTGTTAAGGTTGTGTCCCGGGACAAACCTTAGCTGTAAACCATGGTGATTCGTGGAAAGCAAATGTAAGTTATGGTTATCACAAGACACAAGGGAAAACAGGTTAAGTGACAGACCGCAACAAGAGAGTTTCTCCTAATTCTAAAGGTTATCACAGATACCGGAGATTTCCTTGGCACTTAAAAAGATAAATGCTGTTTTCCAAACTAGTAAAACTGACAGTGCCAGGATTTCTTTACATCAGTTGATTGAAAATGCACTTAGGCAGAATGTTACTAATTCTTATATTGTAATTGCTTAAAGTTACTTTTTACCAGCTTCTGTAACCAGAGCTTAGTTAACAAAGTCGGTAAAAGGAAATCTCCAAGACAGTGATTCTGGCATCACAGGGGCTATCACAAACCTCATACCTGTTAATGGTTGTTCATCAAAATCAGAAAGATAAAGCTTCTCAGGCTTGATATTACTAAAGAGCAGAATAAATGAATAAACCACACCTTTTCAGGACCCTTGTAAAAGGTAAATAAATAATATTAAAAATAAACAATCAGGAAAAAAGGAATGGCACAATTAAGTTTTGAGTTAAAGACATACAAATACTTACAAGTTGCCTGCAGTGAAAGTAATTAGAAAAAACATGTAACCTATGAGGGTAATTCTTTTTTTTAAGATCTCTCCCACGTTAAGGAAGAAAATTGCTGAGAGCTGCTGAATCAAGCTCCTGTCAGTTGCTCTGAGGCTTTCTATTAAAGCTTTGCTTCTCCTGTCAAATTCACATGGAAAAAACAAAACAAAAAAATCTCTACAAGTGTTGGGATTACACTTTGAGTTAGGACTCCTAGAGAGGACAGATGAATTCAGTGGATGACCTGCCTTAGTGGAGCTGCAGGTCAAGCCCCACAGGACTCCTAACTAACCAGGCATCTTCCAAAGAGTGCATATGGTAAGAAACTGAGAAAAGCAGAAAAGGGTCGTAAGTAGAAAAGAGAAGATGTTAGCCAAAGAGTTAATCACAGACAAGAAAAGCTTATAAGCCATTTATAGTGCTGGAGCTTTTCATTTTATTTTGCTGTTTTGGAAATAGTATGGTTATTTGCTCTAAAGCAATGTGCAAAGGCAGTACTAGATAGCAGTAGTAGTTAAAAATGCTCTGAGAGAGCTGTATGTCACCATACAGCTAAGCACTCAGTTAACAGATATGGAGGATCCATGCTTGCTGAATAGGAACAATGTAATTATGGTAGTCATCCAAGAGCAAATGAAAGGATAGGGATATGGTTTTTAATGGCTTACATTTGAAATGGTTGGTTTCCAGCTCTCCGTTAGACAATAGGGGAAGAGAGCTGGAGAAGGCCACCCTGGAGAAGACCTATGGCTGGTCCAATTGTTGTAATGTTCTTATATCTTGACAATTCAATGAAAAAGGCATAAGGTGATTTAGAGTGCATGCATATTTTCCCAGTGACTGTAATAGCTATACCTCTCATTCGATTTTGTAGCTTCAATGAATGTGTTTCACTTCACAATTGACAAGAAAAACTAAATGCACACACGTTGTCTGCTCAGTTGACAAGCAGTCACTCGTCACATTTCTGTGACTTGGTTTCTTTATGACCATGTCCTTAGATTAGTAATTAATACCTCACAGGTAAAAGCATTTGTGTGTTTTACTTCAAAGTGTTCATTTTAACCTTAGATATGAAAGAACTGCCGTTTAGTATTGAATTCACAGGAGTATGAGGGTTTAGGCACTCAGATTTCTAAAGAGAGGGAAAAGTTGTGACTACAGACATTTTGCCTGATTCCTTCTGTAAGCAGCCTGGGAACTTGATCCAACAGATGATGACTTGTTTGGTTTCCCTTTGGCTGCAGAAGTCACATTTCTTTTCAGTGTAAAACCGGACATGGAGAGGTGCATGCCCAGGTCGTGCCTCATATGGAAACAGGAGGTAATTGGGGTATATTCCAGCCCAGAGCCAGGAATTCAGAAGCACCTCTATCCCTGCTAGTATAGGCGTAGTCTCTGAGAATGAAAAGCACCATTGTTTCCTCTGAGACATTTGGCAGAGTGCAGTGAATGTGGCTGAATACTGTTTCCCCCACCACATAAAAGCAAGAAAAACTTCCTAAGAAGTGGTGCTGGACAAATGCTGGGAAGTCAGTGACTGACTGGGGCAAGAACAGGCAAATTCATAGTTCGATAAGCATGCAAAAACCAGAAAACTGACAATGAGCCACTCCTTTTACCTCAGTTGAAGTGTACGAAGGAAGTGGAAACTTCAAAACTATTAAAGAAAGAGTCATGCCAATAAAGAGGCATCACTGCATTTGTAAAATAGTGATTTAAATTAACAATTGCTTTCTAGTTTGCATGTAGTATGTCAAAGGGTTAGCTTCTCCCAAGAAGCAAAGAAAAGTTGAAAATGGGCATTTATATAATATGTATTTAAAAATGGGAATGAAAAAATCCATGACTAGCTTATCATGTTTTCATATTTTGATTTTTTTTTTAAATGTTGTCTTTATTTTTTCATTGAACTGTTTCCAAGATTTTTTATGAAAATCTGAAGGCAAAATTCAAGTGATGTCAAGAAAACCCCTAATAGGTAGCTGCACTTTATGATGTGGACAAACACGAGCTAACAAGAATGTAAAAGCTGCATCATTGTATTAATTTGATGCTGAGCCCCAGGGCCTTAACTCTATATAGTCTTTCATTTAAATAACATTTTCTTCCCCTGCCATATGGTCGCTGCTAAATTAATGTATTTTCCTTCTCTAGTCCTGATTTTGAATCTGATTTAAAGCCTGTCAGAAGCAATAAGAGTCTTTTGATTGAAATCAGATCTTGGAGCTATAATTTTGATAATTTTTTGAAAGGAAAATTGACAGGTGACCACTGTTGTGGGAGAAAACTGCTCAACTCACACAGTCTAAACCAAATCAGTATCGAAGTGGTTTATTGAATTATTAATGACAAGTAATTAACCAGCAAACAGCAAGCTGCACATTCAGGATCAATATCAGGAACAGAACAGATAAATTATAATACCAGGGTCTTACTAAAGGTTAGTAAACAATTACAAATTTCTGAACACTCTTCTGCAACTAATCCCCACAACTTCTAATGACACACACGTGCTTGAACACACCCACCCAAGCGTGCACACACGCAGAGGTGCGTTTGCACCCCCCAGGCTGTGTGGGTCACCATTACCCTCATGGGGGTTCCCTCTTTCTCCCTGTGGGATATATGACTGCTCCAGCATCAGGTGAGCCCCTGCCACTCCTGACTATCCACTGACCCACACGGGAAGGAAACACACCCAGTGCATCCCCGTGGGGCACCCTGCATGGATAGCCCCTGGCTGGGTGCAGGCACCCATGGGACAGTGCTCTGTTTGGGCTGAACAGAGGTTGTAATGCCAGAGACCACTTATTGCAGTGTCAAACCTGGTTTCCCACTTCCCTCTCTCCAATTTTTGCAAATTTTCTTGCTTCTTTTACACTTCCTTTCAAGGTAATATCTCTTACTTCCTCCCGTCCCCTTCCAAAAGTCTGTATAATCCCCAGCTGCAGTTTAATCTGACTTTTGGTCATTCTGATTGTCTGCCTAGGAAAAGCCCCTCTTAGGCAACCTGGTGTCTTCCACTCCAGTGTGCTTTATCCTCACTTCCAGGCCACCCCTACACAGACTATTTTGCCAAAAAGGATACCACATGAATTCCCCAGCAGTACACATACTACCTATATGACATATCACTGGATGCAGCCATTTACATCAAAGACACCATATAAGGTAAGTTCTGCAAACTTCTTAAGCCTCATTTTAATGATAGTTACTGTTTTGTCTTAATTTACGTCAATTAAAAGACTGTACCAAAATCCCACCATTTTGATGATTAAAAACTTTGTTCTAACTTTCAGCCAAACTGTATTTATAGTGAGTCAGAAAAATCTGCTTCTGGGCTAGCACTGCCCTTTAGTATTCACAGATGTTCTGCTCCTTGGTGCTTTCTCTCTTCCTCACCATACATCCAGAGACAGCAATCTGTATCACAAAATTAATTATAGAAATGTTGAGGGGGACTGACCTGTAGGGATTCTTCTGTTCCAGCCTCTGGTGGGAATTAGGATGATTGTATCAGGGCAGACAGGGTTTTGCCTAGGCGTATCTTTGAAAACCTCCCAGAAAGGAGATTCGACAGCCTGCTGGGGCTCAAGGGCCAGGAGTGTCTCAGCCTTTGGGTTATCTACGGGGCTCGCCAGGGCAGTGCCTTTGGCTATAATACAGAGCCCTGTTCTCTTGAGGCTGCGCAGATGCAGTGCCTTCGCAAAATGCTGCTGATGAAGCACACTACAAAACATATTTATGTTTCGTTTAGTATGAAGTGCCCTGTGGCAACTCTCGACATCGTTTCATTCTGCTGAAATGATGTTGAAGAAACCTGTATGCAATATTAGCTTGTTCCTCAGCTGTAAGAAATATTGGATATAAATCATTTACACTGATAATACAAAAGTGATTTTCAGTCAGGTTACACGCATTTGTCCACTTGACAGATGTTCACGATGTCCTCGGTAGGTAGATGCCTGACTCACTGCCAGGGCAGACAGCAATCTACTGAGCAAGTCTTTGTATCTTTTTCTCAGTCGTGCACTAGACATGCATCTTTTGGATCAAATATTCCCCTGTGTTGATTTTAGCTTCCTGAGGGGACAGATGTTCTGGGCTTAGGGTGGTGTTTACTTGCAAGGGCAACATTCAACAGGCACAGCACATCAAAGTGTCTGGATGATCATGTCTGTCAGAAAGAAGGAATTCTTTTTCTGAGTTTAAAGGTTCAAGAACTTTTTGTCCCAGCCCAAAATTCACTTTCAAGTGCAGACTGTTTCAGTTCAATTTTTAGAGGAGGGCAGGGGGAGGAGAGGATGGAATGAACATAATTACTTCAGTATCATACTTGTCCTATTTACACATTCAAAAGAGGTATGTTAAAATTTAAGTAGTAATAAATAACCAGTAAGAGAAAGTAAAGGGAAAACAAACCAACCTGTAACTACCCTACTGTGTTAAATAACATAAATTTCTTGTTTCCATTATATGTTTTTGTCACATAGACCATGTCTTTGTCATTGCCTTAAATGTCTCATATTTTTACACTGCATATATTGAAATTTCTCATCACAGTCAGAAAAACTATCATTGACTAGGCAATGGTACTGTGTAAAAAGACAAGATAGCTTTTTTAATTAATAAAACTTTCCTCGGTGTGCTGAAGTGTTCTTCTGCTGTGCTGCATTATCAATGAGAAGTAGTAGGAAAGCCTCCCACTCATGCAAAACATAACTATTAATATTCTCCAAGCAGGATAGAAGTGCTATTAGTGAACAGCATACTATGGAATTTGATTTCTTTGCTGAGTGTGTGGTGATGTAGCAGCAGAGTTTTAAAATGTCCAAATGGAAGCCTGCAGCCACATATAACTGCTTTGGTTTACGTTTCCTATGTCTTTTTGTGCTTTCTGTCTATCCAACTCTTATTCAGATGTATTTCCATGCTTTGAGGCAACTCTGAGTAAAAAGTCACCGATGTGCATCTTAGTCTCATTTTTCTGTTGTACATCCAGTTGCTAGCAATAGAGTTTCAAAGCATATGATGAAGTCATTTGGGGGCAGCTAGCAGCAGCTCTCAAAAACCTCTCTTGTGGCCTATGGTCACATTGTGTTTGAAGTATTTCTCTCTCTCAAGTGTACCAGATGGACTTAATGCGTACAACTTCCCAAGCTCTGTTGCAAAACATTCTTATTCAGCTGCAGCAATATGTTATTCCACTGGCAATAGCGATCTGGACATTCCTTAGCAGTATTCTCTTTGGCAGGAATGAGACTCGAACACTACCCTGCTGAATGACTGACCTCTGTTCACCCTTAGTATCTCAGCATGTTGTAGCTGGGTGAGTTGTATCCTTGAAACAGATAATAAACGTGTTACGTTGTAGGCCTTGTGTCACAGGCGCACTTTCCCTTTCTCTGTACTGCATGAATTTCCAGGTATTTGGAAGGCAGGAGATTACTTTTTTTCCCAGGGTTTTGCAGCCAGTCAGTGATCTCTGAACTTATCTAATACAATTGACAGAGGAATCGGGTAACTTTTCTTCTTGGGGAGGTTGCGGGGGTGGGTTGGGGAGGAGATGTTCGTAATTTTTTGGAGATTACCAGGTGCCTTTTGTACAGTCTGACTAACGTAAATCCATTCTGCATCTAGTTTGTCTCCCCAGCTTTATACCAATGCTTTGAATTCAATGAGATTTGAATATTTTTCTTGACAGTTCATGCTTTCTTTGTGCTCTTTGGTTATTTATGTCTGTCTTGTTCTCTCAATTTGGATACGGGTTTCCTCATCAGTTCTGTGAGTATCCTGAGGTTTCAGCAGGGTTGCTGTGGGCTCTCTGAGAATCTCTAGCCCTCTATACCCAAGTCATTTCCTGAAGACAGAGTTTTCAAGCATTGAAGTATGGTATTACTTGAACAAAATCTATGAATCCTTCTAACCAAAAGGCATTTTCATCTCAGCAGAGAAGGAAAAGCTGCTCCAAAGATCCTGTGTGCAAACAACAAAGGTAACTAGCATCCCCATTGTACACTAACTGCTTCAGGGTGATCTTTTGCACCATTCTGAGGGGGTTTCCCTGAATGCCTCTTCCTTGAGTGGGCTTACACTAGCCTTTTCTTTGTGACTGTGACCATTCTTGTCTCACTTTGTTTCTTCCCCAGCTCTGGGAGGGTTTTTTAACAGTTTCAGGAGCAAATCCGTAATTATCTGATAAACTGTATATTTGCTACACATTCAAGAATGAATGTGTAGAGTAGAACCTCCTCTTGTGTATATTCCCATATCTCTACTGTAATCAGGAGGCAATACTAGTTTCTTTCAGCTGAATAATCAGCCTTGAGACTGGAAACTGTTATAACGAAATACAGATTCAAAACTTCATGTATCAGGTTATGGTAGTGCAGCAGAACCCTGATATTTTCTGATACTGAGCAAAAGGTCTGTCAGGGGTGAAGCATTTTTAAAAATATTTGTTGCTTTTTTCCTATAATATGGAAAAATTGTGACTACAGTAAAAGGTAAAATGCAAAATAACATGACCTTGTTAAAAAATCGTATAATCGTACAATAGAATCATAGAATGGCTTGGTTGGAAGGGACCTTAAAGATCACTTAGTTCCAACCCCTCTGCCATGGGCAGGGACACCTTCCACCAGACCAGGTTGCTCAAAGCCCCGTCCAACCTGGCCTTGAACACCTCCAGGGATGGGGCATCCACAGCTTCTCCGGGCAACCTGTTCCACTGCCTCATCACCCTCATCGGGAAGAATTTCTTCCTGATATCTCACCTCCTGAATCTTCCCTCTTCCAGTTTAAAGCCATTGCTCCTTGTCCTATCACTCCATGCCCTACTAAAAAGTCCCTCTCCAGCTTTCTTGTCAGCCCCTTTAGGTACTGGAAGGCTGCTCTAAGGTCTTCCCAGAGCCTTCTCTTCTCCAGGCTGAAAAACCCCAACTCCCTCAGCCTGTCCTCACAGGAGAGGTGCTCCAGCCCTCGGATCATCTTCGTGGCCTCCTCTGGACTTGCTCAAACAGGTCCATGTCCTTCTGGAGCTGAAGGCAGTACTGCAGGGGGGTCTCACCAGAGCAGAGTAGAGGTGCAGAATCTCCTCCCTCAACCTGCTGGTCACTCTGCTTGGGATGCAGCCCAGGATAGGGTTGGCTTTCTGGGTTGCCAGTGCACATGGCCGGGTCACATCACCAGCAAAATGTTCATCATTACTTTCACTCATTTGCCACTGTAGTGAATGCTACACTTCAGTAAGGACAACTAAGAGACCAACATAGGCAGTGTGGGAAATCCTGTAGCTCCACCCTTTGTATCTGACAGCAAATATAAGAAGCTTATGTAATTATTTTTTTTTCAGTCACAAAGAACCAAACCTAGGAAGCTGTCCCCGCATGAAGTGTATTATGGAAATACACCAAGTAATGCAATGCCATTTCCACAGCTATCTTGTGCTGTGCCTCACTAGCCCCCAGGATGCTGTTTTATCCCTCCTTAGTGACATCTGATTGCAGATCTGCTGTCAAAATCTAGCTGTTTCTTCTAGCATTGTGCAGCCAAAAGTCCAAGATTTGTATTTAGCTTAAAATATTCAGTAGTATACTGTAAAATGACATGTACAGTAGTTGACGTTTGGGGCCTGTGGATCATATTTAGAGATGTCTTAAACTTGTTAATTTGGGAAACATCTGCTGCTTGGGGAAAGATGATGCAGTGCAACTGGATTGTAGCAGAATGAAATGAAACTCCTGTAATATGTTTATGGTCTGAATTGTGCAAATTTCAGTTCTGCTTATTTTGATCTACCCATATAAAATGAGGGAGTGGTATTTTTAAAATGCATTTGACATTTCCTGCTCTCTCTTCCTACTGAGATCAACTTTAAAACTCTCTTTGTCTTCTACTGAGGCAGAGTTAAGTGCAGGCTGTGAATTTCTGAGAGTTGTCCTTGTATGCTCATGTGCCAGAGAAAACAGATGAATTTATCTCCCAGTTTAAGAGCAGAGGATGTTTCTTCTAAGCAGTCCTATAAGACATCATAACTACATGTTTCTTGATCTAGAAGCAAAAAGCCTAGATTTCAAAGCTAGTGTGAAGATTTCTTACATCAAGCAGAGAATTACTGCACTTCTGCAAGTGGCTGGCTTTCCCATCTCATCCATATACCCTGCATATGCACACAAGGCTCCACTCAGTACTCAGGTGCTTGGACTGGCATTACAGCAGTCTTCTGTAAAAGGTGTGAGCTCTACCAGGGAATATTTACTTCCAAAGAAGCTGTACTCTGCAAGAAACCTAATGTCAACACAAGACAGCTTAAATACATAATATATTTGTATACATATATATGTATTCTATTAGATTTTAGACTTTTTTTTTTCCCCCAGGAAAGACTCATTCACTCAGGGAAAAATTCAGTATCATCAGCGCAAAAATATCGCACACTTTCTGTTATTGATCGAGTCAGCTGCAGTGAAATCTGAACCCATTAGGATCCGTACCCTTTCACTCATAAAAAAATAAAAGTGAAAGTCATCAAGAAGCAGAAGCTGGAGGAGGCCTCTATAGGGAAATAGATTCAAATGGGTATTCCTAAAAGCATTTCAAAATGGCAGGATCAGAAAGGGTTAGCTAAGTTATTAATCTCAGTTCAAAGAACATGCAAGTAAACTCCCCGGTGCACAGAGGACTAGATTGAATCCTTATGAACATGCTGACCTGTTGGCTCTGAACATTATAGAGCAAGCACAAACAATTAAAAATAGGAGAAAAAGAAGTCGAATAAGTATATTATTCTTCTATACAGTAGTAGGTTCTTGCCAGCTGGACAAATTTCTATCTTTTTCCTAAAATAAACAGAATATAAGGGGTTTAATTTTCCCTTTCTAGTTTTCTCTTGGTAGTAATCTTTATCCATTTTGTTGAAAAACTTCCCTTTCTGTCTGCGAGAACAAGTAATATGTCTCAGGAAACTTTGCTAGTCATACTTTCTGGACAATCTTTCTTCTTATACAGAAGCTGTCTGCATCTGGGTGGTCAGATTAATATCTCACCATAAGTTCCAGTAGACTGGAAACAAAACAGTAGAAGGAAAATACAGTGCCAACCAAGAAACCTTAGAAAGTTTTTTTTAAAAAGTAACTTCTTGGGTTAAATATAGATATATTTATTTATCACCCAGACCTCCCCAAAAGTGTCAAATATTAATACCTTTCCTGAGTATTTTAGGTACAAATAGGTCAGAGTCTTCCAGAGGCAGGAGGAGTAATTCTTGGTCATGTCAACACCTTTGTGAGTATAGTCAAGAATAATATTTTGTAAAATAGTGTGAAATATCTTTAATTTAATATAACGGAAAGTAAATAAAAATGGATGCAAAAGAAAAATGCTAAAAATTGTGTATGTTAGACAAAAAAAATATTATGGTTTAAGTGCTAATTGTCATTGATTGAAAATAAAGACAGTGCTGTTAACATATCTTAAACTTCAGAAATTACAGCTAAAAATATTGCATATCCTGTATTCACTATAATATGAAATTCTCTAGTATGAATCATTAAATTGAAGAATTCTTAATGTTCAACACGCAGTAATGTCACCTGCAATAAATTACAGTTCACTTCAACAAGAAGGCAGGGAAGAAAAGGAAGGTGAGGTGAATCTGTATAAGACATAGAGTCAAAACATTTAACTTAAAACATGTTTAACTTTTCAGCAGATGCTTCCAGGACCAAAACTGAGTTAATTATAGCTATAGTTACAACTATAGAATGGCAACAAGTCCAGCCTTCCATGTCATAATATGCATGACATTTAAATGCAAAGTGTACCTTAGTTTGTAGTTTCCCATTTTTGTCGTGTCATATGAGGAGAGGTTAAAAGCCCTAGGATTGTCCAGCCTAGACAAGAGAAGGCTCAGCGGGAATTTTATTCCTGCCTTTAACTGCTTAATGAGTATCTAGGACAAAACCAGAGTCAAACTCTTTGTGGATGGGCATAGCAAAAGACAACAAATGTTTTAGCAAAGGAAATTTCAGTTGACCATATGGAAAAAAGTCCTTATCATGAGGGTGATCAAACACTGGAACAGAATGCTCAGAGAGGTTGTAGAGTCTCCATCCTTGGAGATACTGTACGCTTGACTGGACAATGTCCTGGGCAATCTAATGTAACTTTGAAGTTGACTACACTTTGAGCAGGAGATCTGACTAGATAGCCTCTAGAGGTCATCTAAATTATCTATACTTAAAATCTAAGATCTAAATTATTATTTGGTTTAATGTTTTGTGAGCAACCTGAAGGACATAGAGGCACAACCAGCTGTCTAAAATTCAAGTTTTCCCTTGATCCCTCTTTCTCTGAACTTCAGAATATTTTATTACTTTATTTACAGCAAGCGTTGGAAAATAACCCATTTGAGGCTGTGTAAGGGATAACCCATCCTGTCTGAAAAACACAGCAAACTAATTTTCAGGACAGTCAACTCTATGAATGTAAGTGCTCAGTGAGAAAGAGGTTCATCTTATCATATTTTAGATATTTACAGTGCAGAAATCCACATGTGAGATACTTATCAAAACTCTAAAGTAAATAGAAAGAAAAAGGATTCTAGTGAGCAATTCATCTGAGCTGTTTCAGATATCTGTCAGGAGTAAGGAATGGTGCCTTCAAATGTCCTATTTTTCATCATTGAATAAAATATAGAATAGGGAGCTAACTCAGTGGTAAAAGTGTACTGTGTAGAGACTCAAATGAAATTAGTCCCTCCTAGTTATCTTGTAGAAGTCCTTCATTGTCTGTTATATCTCCTATGACTTTCGTCAATTATTTCCTCAGATAGGCTTAGCGCTGGTTTAGTATAACCACATGGGTTAGTTTGTGAATCAGGGTCAGAGGAGTGAATAGTAATCCTTACATCTTGCTGGGATTTCATTGCAGCTAACATTGTGGATATGATTTTTTCTTTAAAAAAATTGAGAAAGTTCCTGAATTACAGACCCTAATTCTCATCGGGGATTTTCACTTCCTAGTCATCTGCTAGAAGGCAACACAGTAGGGCACAAGCAGTCCAGGAGGTTTCTAGAGGGCATTGGGATAATTTCTTTGTACAAGTACTAAGTGGACCAATTGTGGGTCTGCACAGCTGGATCTGCTATTCACTGGCAACCAAGAACTGATTTGGGATCAGGTAATCAGTGGTAGCCTTGGTTGTAGTGACATTAAATATGGGATCTGATGATCCTGAAGTGAGTGAGGAAGGAGAGTAGCAGAGCACAGACTCTGCATTTCAGGCAAATAGGTTTTGGCTTATTCACAAAACTGGTAGATGGCATCCAGACAGATGCTGGGTCTGAAAGGCAAAGGAGCTAGGAAAAGCTGGAAGGCCTTAAAGGACAGCATTGTCCCACTGCAAGGATGGTCTATCCTGGTAGTTGGGAAGACAAGTGTGGTATTTCTAGCTTGCCCTAGATATTTCTCCTCGTTTGTGCTCTTTATTGACAAAGCATCCTCATTTGTGCTTCAGACACATTAATTTGGGGCGATCTGGGCCTAATTTTATGCATAGCAATGTGAACACAGCTAGTGTTTTACTAAGATGCCCAGGGATCTCACTGAAGACCAAAAATTAAGCCATGCAGAGGGACTAGACTATTTTATCAGATTTGAATCCTGTAAAAGCAGGGAGACCTATGACCCAACAAGTAGCGTGTCTTTGCATTGAACAGAAAACAAAATCATCCCAGTCATTAAGGACATTTGTTCTGCTGTTTTGGTTTTTTTCTTGTATTTTTCCTTTTCTGTGATGTGACAAACCTATTCCTTATAAATATTATAAGGAAATTAGCCTTAATCATTACTTCTCCTCAACCCATTTCAGGAGACTGGCTTGGCTGGGATGGCTAGAGCAGAAAGGCAGCACATGGCCTGGAAGTAGGGACAGACTGTACAGAAGGAATCCATAAATATTGCCCAGGCATATAAGGATAGTGTCAGAAAAGCTGAAGCTCTACTGGGGTTGAGCAGAAAGCAGAACAGCAGCTTCTGGAATTCCTTACACTGGCACGCAGACTGTTGTCACACACCTGTGACATTACCAAATACCTTCATCATTTCTTATCAGCTCAGTTGTCAGAAAACTGTAGCAGCATCAAGAGGAGCTGCCCCTGGTCTTCATCACCATTTGACAAATCAGATCTCCATTTGAGAATACACATTTTTGTCATTTATTATTTTCTCAGTGTGATATCAGGATAGTGACAAGTGAACTGCTGTTCAAACCCATGTCCTCCCAGTAGAAAACCTTCTTTTTCATAATTTGTTTAAACATGTTATTTTTGTCTGTCTTTTTGAAGTTACTGTAATTGCATTTTGGCATGTAATTTTTTGGGAGAAACACATTAAAATTAAATGGACACTATCTGGAATAATAATTTATATAAGGCTTCACTGATGTAATACTTTATTGAGTTTTGACTATGTCAAAAATGGTTAGCTTATTTAATAAAATGATGTTACGCATTTTACATATGGAACAGAAGATTCTCATCCACAAGACATTACAGAGACACAAGGTCAAATCCTGTTCACATTCATCTTTCTGTAAACTGTAATTTCCCTATGTCCAAACAAGACCAGAGCTATTCTGATGTATTCTCTTGTGTTCATGGTTTTTTCATTTCTTTTAAGTAGCTTGTAATAATTTTCTGCTTCCTTCCACCTTACATTAACCTTTTCCTATATAATAAACATGTTTTGAGATTATCAGCTAGTTGTCTAAAAAATAAATTATTTTGAATACTCCAGTGGTTATCAAAGCAGTCACATTCCATCTTTTGCGTAGAAGACCTTTCATCACAAATCTTCTATCTCAGCATCACTTAATGACAAGCAGTCATATTCTGAACTTATTTATGGCATGGTATGTCCATGCACAAGTGTGAAATCTGGAAACAAAATTTTAGTTTTGACTGTGTGTTTCCTGGCTCATTTTTAATTTTACCTTTACGCTGGGAACACCAAAAAAATAAATTCATGTTGTATCTACGCAATATCAGCATCAGGTATCACATCTGGGAACAACATGGACATTTTGTCTCCTTTGCATTTACTGGTTCATAGCTAAAGAGCATGACCTTAGGAACAGGCACTAGGGAACAAACCCCCCAAGAGAGAAGCCCTGGCTGGCACAGCGCCACAGGCCAGATGACCTTCTGATCTCCCTTCCCACCTACGTTGTTCCTTGCTTCTAAGAAAACGCTTCCATTTTCTATCGTCATAGGGAATCCACCCTGACTTAACTTTAACCATAAGGCTCAAAGGAGCTTTCCTAAACACTGAAGTTAACAGTACTGGGTCTGTTTGGGATGGAGTTAACTTTCTTCATAGCAGCCTGTATGGTGAAATAGTTTAGATTTGTGGCCGAAACAGTGTTTTTTCACAGCAATAGTTTACTTATCGTTGACCAGTACTTGCACAGCATACAGGCCTTCTCAGTTTTTCACACTGCTGTCCCAGTGAGTAGGCTCAGGTTGCACAAACAGTTGGGAGGGGACACAGCAAACTAAAACAGAAAAAAGAGATGTGCCCTTTCCTTTCCCTTTCTTTCCTCTTCCTCTTCTCTTTCTCTTATCTTTGTCTTTCTTTCTCTCTGTCTCCACTTCTCTCCCTCCCTCTCTCTCTCTTTCTCTCTTCTATTTTTCTTTTCTTATTAAACTGTCTTTATTTTGTCTCATGATGGTTTTTCTGTCACTTTTTCACCTTCCAACTGCAGGTAGGTGAGTGAGTGGCTGGGTGGGGACTGGGCTCAGATCAACCCACCACACTAATCTAGAGGGACATCTGGAGTAGCTACCAACAAAGAATGAATGCCTTGAGAGAGGAAAACCAACAGAAACTGCCTCTGCAGAAGTTCTTGGCTTTCAAGGGACTGTTAGTAGCTGCCAAGCTTTCCAGTGAAATCTCCACTTTCTTTACAGAGAATCACAAGTTTATTCTTCAAGAGTAAGCACTGGAGAGGAATTTTTGTAAGGACAAGTCATGAGTCACTCTGTGACACTGCACATCATAAAATCTCAGCTAAGAATCTCTGCTTTGCTAAGCATACAAGAAATATGGCAGTGAGAAAGGATCAGCTAATAATGGACAACAGAAAAAAAATTGCGAGTTATAACCTTAAATCTGTGTTTACATATAAAAGAGAGGCACTATGTTACTTCACAGCAACTGAAGTTCCAGATAGTATTGCCAGTAAACAATTGTGCTCCATTTGGGAAATATTTTACTTCTTTAATATGTAAGACCTAACATACTATATATGAATAATACACCATTCCAATGATATTAAATTGTGTCTGGCTCCCAGTTGGTTTTTCAGGCTAGGTAATAACTATCTTGGCCAATAAAATGCTCAGTTGGCTTAGATGGGAATTCTTGATGTGCCGTCAAGATGTTTTGAAGACCTCAGGTGATTATCAAGTAGGCTGCACTTTCCCTCTAAATTATAACTAAGCCAATATTCCCTTGTGGGGTTTCTACATCTTCTGCAAAAAGCAGCATTTTAAAAGTTGGTTGGACAAATGAAATTCCATCCCACACAAAAATCTCTTCCCCAAATACCACTTATATATTCAGTATTTTAACTATCAGAAGTTTGATTTTCAGAAAGAAAATATAACAAATAATAATCAAGATCTGAAAAAAAAATCTTTCAGTATAACTCATCTTTCAAGACAAAGACAAATCTATTTCTTTTAAATGAAAGCAAATCTGTCTTTCTCACCTCCATTTTTTATTCCCTCCTCTACTTTGACTTCCATCTGCAGAATTAGCAGCTGATCTGAACAATGAAGCACATATATGTTAATCTACAAATGGAATACCTTAAGCTATTGTTTCCAATTTGTGTTAATGTTTTCCAGCTGAATTTCTACTTTTCTATGAAAAGTGAAAAGGAACTTTGCCAGTCTCTCATTTGTTCCCATCAAAATCCCCCAAATCACTCTTTGTTGAGTAAAAATATATCAAAATCAACTATTGAGAAGATATTTAGTCCTAATTTTTTCCTCAGATTGTTTGGAATTTGATATTCTCTTAAGGCACTAACTGCAACTGCCTGCAAACAATTTATAAAATAAATGTACATTCTTCTTGAGAATGAGAATAGGTCTATAATTCCAAACAAAGGATAAATTTTTCAGCCTCTCTGTGACACTTGTCATCCTATAGTTATAGTAACTTAATGCTTTTTCATCCTCTATGCTCTCAAGAGTGAAATCAGAATGGACATGTTTGTCACCATGGCAGCAAAACATTACATGTATTTTAACCAAAGCAGATGCAGAGAGTGAAAATCCCTGGATTCTTTGGTTTTGGAGAGCTTTGACGTGTCTCACTTAACTATAAGTCCTTGCATAAAAAAGAAAGTGGAGTATTTCCCTACTTTTGAATGCTGAAGAAACCTACATATTCTGTACTTCAGCTTGTATTTCCCCTGAGTGTTAGCATATGGCTAGTTACTGTATTTTGTCCCCCAGGGCAGACAATGAAGGCTTGTTACAGTAAAGTTGCTGTTTAGAAGATGAGATCATTTTTATAGGAAGATAATCTACAATACAAAGACTTTCAGCTTGTAATAATATCATAGTAGTTCACAAAATAACTAATGGAAAAGGAAGGAAATTTATACGATTTATAGAAACCTGAAGAGTAAGACTGAGTACCTCATAGTAGGTACCTTAAAAGGGTTGCCCAGCTGCTGGTTAAGACAACTGAAATACTGAATAGTATTTCAGGAATACTGAAAAGTGGTCTTTTTAAAAGTACTGCCTCTTTCTTCATCTATGATGTCTCACAAAATATAAGTGTCTCAGGTAACATTCATCTACCTTCATGGTCCTCTTCACTGCAGTACATCTTTATTTTGGGTCGCTTGGCCCCATTAGGAAAGCGTATGCTTGACTTATAATAAAACACAGCAGAAGCACCTATGTATTAAATGAAACCATCTGAAATCTGCTGAGAATTAGGTGCAATTTGCTGAAACCACGGAGTCAGTTTCCCTCTTACTTATTCTTTCCCGTTCTGCCGTACCTGAACCAGTACACACCTTCTGCACAGTACAAAGTGAATTTACATCTCAGTGTGGCTCTGTTTTGCATTGCTTTCCTTCAGTTGGTGTAAGGACGACTTGTCTCAACTGGGACAGCCCCCTTTTCAGTTTTTATAATCCTACTGCAGTTCACTATCCTGTGGTCATGATTTGCACAACACTGTTTTGCCATCAGGAACTATAATTAGGCAATACCCTGTAGAGAGGGCACTATTAAGGGCTGAATCCACCCGAATGGGTAAGGACAGGATTCACTTCACTTCTTGTTCAGCAAAACAAGACAGGTCTACCTTTTGCAACAGATTGCAACTCCTGAAAGTGCCTGCAGGCAATCTCTACAATTTCTCCCTGGAGCTTTCTGTGCAGGGAAGAAGTGCTGCTTTGTACTGTCCCAGGATGAAAATATTGAGAAGGCACTGTCTAGCCCATTACACATTTCTTTGGCAGCCACCAAAGACCTCTGTTGAATATCCTTCTAGCCTCCTGTCCCTCCTTCCTCCACCCCACATATTGCAGGAAACAAGAGGATCTCATAAAATTGAGAGCAGCTTGTGGACTGAGTTTAGTAGTGATGAAGTAGGCACTTTATTACTACCCACTCTGATATAAGTGAGCCTCAACTGCAAACAATTAGAAACGCTTTAGATGGAGGACATAAAGATATTCAAGCTTGCAAAAACAGCTTAAAATTTGTACTTAAGGGAGAAATTTAATATGAGAGAGATTCTCTGTGGTTTTTACCTCATTGCCAGCAATTTTTGTTTTGGCAAATTGAGAACTATCATTTTTGTTTGTTAGCTATTATCTAATACTGACTTACTGCGAGCAATACTTGTTCACAAGAGCTTTAATATTATTGTTTATGGCATAGTACTATTGAAGAGAATGGTATTTCCTAACATAAAAAGATCTTAAAAGAAAAGATGTATTAAATGAAATCCTGGAAATTAACATTAAAAATCCAGGCATTTTTACTCATCCTATGTGGTTGTTCCATCCACCAACAAGAGCAACTTATTAAAATTTTTAAAAGAGAATAATCATATTATTCTGGGGGCATGGCCTTGGGGCCGGGACAGGTCACACCTGCAGCCTGTGGGACTGGGCAGAGCAGAGGGATCTCAGGGCTGGGGTTGTGCTTGGGTGAGGACATGGTATGACTGACAGACGTCATATCGGGTGTGGCTGTTGTGTAATGACATTCCTGGGTTGCAGTCCTCAGGGTGGAGGAGAGCTGCCACACTCAGTAGGTCTCTTGGCAGCAGGCATGGTTAGGGTGGTGGCACAGCCAGGCAGTGGCCCCTACGAGGCAGCACTGGGACCTGGGGCACTTGAGGACTGCGGTGGGGAAAACAGCCCCAATAGGATTCTGGGTTCAACTCTTGGCCTCAGGCTCTGGGTACCCCCTTCCCACAGGGAGGCACGAGGATCCCACTTGGCAGTGAAGGAGGGAACTGTGCTTCCCCAGCCAGGGCAGCCAGGGATGACAGGGAAGGGGCAGGTGGGTGTGATAGGGGATGCCTATGTGCCAGAGTTGACCCAACAGGAACCATTGCATGGTGATGTCCCCCCAGCTGCTCCTCCTATCTGCAGCAGTGGCAGTGGTGGGATGAGGCAGGCTGGAAAGGACTCTGGGCTCATGGACTGAGGTGGAGATCCCTGGAGAGGCTGATCAGAAGACCCATTGGTGTCATCAGGGTTACTCTGGCCAAAAGGTGACAATTAATTTTATGAAGATGATACCGGTACTGGGCTGGAACCCTGTTCTCAGGAAATGGACCCAGGGAAAGAAAAGAAAGGTTCATTTTACAATTATAGATGTCACTGGGCAAAGAAGCAGAAACCAGTCCAAATGAGGGCAAAGGCTATTATGGTTTTGGTTTTACCCCACTCTGAACATTTCACATTCATCAGTTCTGAGAAAATTCCCTCATGTTTTTTAAGGGCAAACTGACTGAGCATTCAGGGGAGCTACTTAAATTGGAATCATTCTTTAGCTCATGATGTAACCAGATGATACTTCAAACATTTTTGCTTATTAATGCAGGATTTTGAACATGAAAGTTTGTTCCATCTTCACCATTTATTAGTCTGTCCATTCAGTCTGAACATCCACACAGGATAATGCTATATTCTGCTTTAAATTTCTATGTCACTGTAGTAGAGGAAAGCTCTGTAAAGACTTTTTATTCTCATTCAGAAAAGCTTTGATGTGCTTCAGAGATAAGAGCACTTCATTATGTTCATGAAGAGTAAAAGTGTCCTACTATGACAAGAACTCTTTTAATATGATGGTTAAGTGAAGCTTAACATTAGTTTCAAATGGATAAAAACACTTGCTGATGTCAGGTCATTGTTCATATTTACCCTCTTTAAGTCCCTGGTTCTCACCAAAAATGCTTACATCTTTTAAAAAGTTTAGGTTTTGTTTCATAGCACGTTATAAGGTTACACTGACTTGGATTTCTTGTAATAAGATGAAACATTTAAGTCATTAAGTTGACATTAGAGATAAAGGACTTTCAATTTATCATTCATAAGGCCACCCTCTCCTTTGTATAGAGGACATAGATTAGTGTCTCTCTTGAACCTTGCATTTTTAGTTTCTGGAACAACTTTGCAGAGATATAAAACATGTCTGGCACTATCCTGTTCATTTATACCCGTGAATTAAGTGAGTCTTTCTTAGAAAGGAAGCAAATTTCATGATGCAGGAGAAAATAGCATAACACAGGTTTTCAACCTAACTAAATGGTGCACATACTTTTTGTCACTATTTCAGCAATTCTCACACTCTAATGACAGCAAATGAGATAATATTTTTGGACTTAAAGTAATTGTTTATTAATATTCTACTGACTTGTAAGAATTCACGACAAAATTGTTAATGTATTTGCTAGATATCATACAAAAAAACCCAGATAAATTAACTGGGAAGTAAGAAAGCCTTGCCCCTACTTATGCAGTGAGGTCTGTAAAGATATAGTCATGTAATTTCTTGATTCTCCTTCTCCCCTTTTAACAATTTTCTCCCTTACTGTTCATTACCCTGACATTCACGCTGTCCCCAGAGTCCCCTGGCAACAGGGATGTGTTACAGCTGAGTCCCTTAAACTGTTTCTGTTTCCTTTATGCGCCATTCTTTAAAGAATCGCTTTACCCTATTTTACTTATGCCATACAATCATATCTGTTATGGTCATGTCTAAAAGGCAACTGAAAGGGAGTCTGATAGTACCAAAGCTAAAACAGTATGCAGTGTGAATATACCTACTGTTTTACACAAGAACATTTATAATGAACTATTCTAACTAAATGTGCTAGATTTTGCAAGACTAAGAACAAAGCACTAAGATAGTGATTAAAACACTAATATTTCCAGCCATCAAGTTACATGAAATGAAATGCTAAATAGGAATATATGTAGAAGTTGAGGTAAATAGGATCCAGATTAATCCTTTGCTGATATCTAGACTAAGAAAATCTTCTTGAAAGTTCAAAATACTTCAAAAAAAAAGTCTTAAACTACTTCAAAATGAAGGTTTCATATTTAGCATTTTTTCTCCATTTTGTCCTTAATTCTCAACATTCTCTGAAATTGCTGCTTTCTGAAATCATGTAGTAATGGGCTTCCAAGAGTTTCTTTCTTTGACATAATATAATCAATCTTATAATTTCAGTGAATGATCCTCTTTTATGACACAGAAAACTCTTGACAAACTTCCTCTATATACCTTTCATCATTTTACGCAATTCTATTGTAGTTTTGTACAAATACTTCCCTTTTAGGCCAAAATTAAAAATAAAGATCTTCCAGTCTTTTCAGTCACTTCAGATAGGAGTTTTCTGTATCTGTTGAAGTAATTTGTGAGGTGGACTGAAAATATGACATAGAATATCCTCAAGTGGCCACATTATTTAATATGCTCTTTATAAATGTTCCCTATGCTATCGTTCATCCTGTTCCTTATATAGGCTGACACATTGTTTACTTTCCAGGTCATAGACATACACTGAGCAGAATGGGTGGTCTTCACAGACCTGACCCAAGAGAGAGCAGTTCTCACTGGAGAGTCCCTGGGTGCTCACCAGGAAGCCTTTGTATTCCCACCTGCACAGCTCTGAGATGTTGCTTCTCTGGGGTGGAAGAAAATGAGAGCAAGACGTGCCACGGCCTCTCATTCCCTCTGACAGCCCACCTTTCTTTCCTTCCTTTCCTTGTATGCTTGTATGTTATGTATAGATGCATATATTGTATGCTTTTATGACAATTGCAGACGGTAAAAGCAAAATTCTCTGAAGAGTTTTCTGCCTTCCAGTTACCCTAAATGTATTTTTCACTCTGAGAGATGCACAGAAAAAAATTGGGGAAAGGAAATCAATGAAAGAAGGAACTCAATAAGTGAGTTTACATAAGGAGGACTTGTCTACGTTGAAATAAGGTGTTAACTTATGGTACATTAGCTAATAATTTAATTGTATCAGAAAAAAATGATATGATTAGTATATAAAAGTTTCATGTATAACAAAATAAGTTATCCAAATAAGGATCATTTCGCCTTGATACACCCAATCTGTTCTAAAGCAGACATTTGGAAGATTAATAAACAGAGAAGAAGCCAATCTGCATTCGTCACTACATGCTTGTAGGATTTCTGGAGGATTCTGAGTATTTCGTATGCATGAGATAGATAGGTATATAAATATACTAACACACTCTTAGGATAGGATTTTTCTGAATAAATGTTGATATCTATTGCTTAAACTTGTATCTTTGCTAACTGTCTATATTCCTTTTAAGTACTATGAATCTTGCTTTATGTATGATGAAAAGAATTAAGGACTTAGTCTCAATTTGAAAAAGACATCCAAAATAGGTGAACCAGAGGCTGTGGTGCCCGTATCTTTCTAGTGAATAAAATTGGAGTCTAAGACGACTAAGCTCAGTTAGACTCAAGATCTACAAGCAAGATGCCTATGATTAGGTGAGATGAATTTCTCCCCCACTCACTTGGATCAGGTCCACTTGAACAATGAAATTGAAACTTCTTATAAAGCCATCTCATGAAATTTCAGGCTGTGGTATCTGCCAGTAATAGTTCCAACAAATTATGTCGGTTTTATTTTGCTTCAACCTTGTCACTGCAATTTTGTGCTTGTTAATCAGAGACATATAATGTTTGGTGTTTAAATGAAATATTTTGATTGCATTGTTGCTCATGAGACCTACTTAGAGGCAAAAATGCCATTATGTCTCTCTTGAGGCGAGAGGAAATAATGTTGGCTGTATTGGATGTCTTTGTACATGAAGCTTTAAGAAATGAGTTCTCAAATGCCCACATGCATAGAAAGGGTAAAATCAAATACTTGAAGGCATTTATGCTTGTAAAATAATTTGAATAATTAGGATTTCTGCAAGTTTAATAATAAACTTAGTTCAAAGGCTGTATTCTGTGGTTCATATTAAATGCAAGCTCACATGGAGCTAATCTTCATGGAGCTGGATGAATAAAAACATGAAAAACAGTTAAGCCTGTGGAAGCATCCTGGATTTAGAAAGTCATATTTTTTTGGGGGAGCTATTTTTTTAGCTTCTCTCAGGTTAAAATTTGCTTCCATTTTATTTAGTTTTAAATAGGCTGTCATGGTACCCTCTTGTTGTATTTTAACCCCAGGCAGCAGACCCACACAGCCACTCACTCACTCCCCCACAGTGGAATGGGAGAGAGAAAAGGGTTGAGATAAAGACAGTTTAATAGGTAAAGCAAAAGCTGCATGTGCAAGTAAAGCAAAATCAGGAATTCCTTTGCTAACTTCCATTGGTAGGCAGTAATGATCGCTAGGGAGTACAAATGCTATAACTCCAAAGTCATCTCTTCCTCCACCTTTTCTCAGCTTTATCTGCTGAACATGACATCATATGGTCTGGGATATCCCTTTGGTCATTGGGGTCAGCTGTCCCAGCTGTGTCCCCTCCCAACTCCTTGTGCACCCCCAGCCTACTCGCTGGTGGGGTGGGGTGAGAGGCAGAAAAGGCCTTGACTCTGTGTTAGCCCTGCTCAGCAGTAACGAAAAGATCCATGTGTTACCCAAGACATAGCACCGCGCCAGCTACCCCAGCCCAAACCAGTACACCTCTACAGTCATGTTTACAATGTGCTTCATGCAGAGTTACAGAAACTTGCCATGCTCTCACCTGTTAAAAGCAAAACAACAGTGGAGAATAAATATGAGACTCTTACAATTCAAGTGTGAGATTATTATCTGTCAGATCACTATGGTCCAAAAAAAGGGTACGTAATGGGATGGACTTTGAAACAGATGCTGCGGAAGTTGTCTGGTTTTTGGCTGTTCTGTTTTTGTTTGCAAGGACATATGAAATAGCAGTTCAGAGAATAAGACCTATTATTACAGCGTGAAGGATATGCAGCATATGAAAACCAATATAAATTGTAATTGTAGGTACCAGATTGTCATCCCAAGACTTTGCTGGATATTTGAAATCCAGTTCTAGGCACTGAATAGACACTGTTTAAAGCTAGACTGTGCTGTGAAGATGTGAAAGTGTGAAAAAAGAATAAAAAAGGTTGTTGGAAGAGTTGTGAATAACCACAGGTCTCTTTGTCCTAGGCTATGAAGCCATAATGCCTACAAAGACAGAGATACTGCTTTGTATGCATATATGTTTATTTAAAAATGTTTAGTGAACACAGATAAGTACCATGCAGCTGTATTTTAGATTACAAATGTTGTATAAATATGTTCATGATCATAAATTATAAATGAAGCAATGATTTCGGACTGTATAACTAACATGTGTCTTGTTGCTTCAATATGTTCTGCGTAAACAATTTTGTTCTTCCTTGTGCAAAAAACGTACTTTGTGTGTCATAAGGTCCACTGCATCAGAGAAAGAGATAAAACCAACCATCAGGCTGGGTACATCTACATTTCAGGGCAAATACAGTGATACTTCTTGAAAGGACAAAGGAATCTTTATCTGATTCAAAGCATTTGAAAAGCTCTATGTTCTCCATTAGATGGGCTCAGGAGAATTTTGACTCAGGTATACAAAGGTTTTTACAATCTTAAATCCCACTGAAATCAAAGAAGCTGGAAACCTGAATGTTCTTGTGGTTCTTGACAGTGGCCTCTCTTTGTCTGTAAACCCACAGACTGATCTTCAGTTCTCCTTGAAGTGCTCTGTGCGTAAAGCACTTACCTATGCTGCTTCTGAAATCCTCAACGGTAATGTTAGATGACCCATATGTTCGGTGAAGCACATCCTAGATATCTTCTGGTCTCTTACATTCGAAAATGTTGATAGGAATAATTATAGGATGAAATTTCCAGCCTTCACTGGAAGGTCAAGAGAAACAAAGCACTTTCATGGGGATAGCCTGCATTGGCCTTAGTCCATGGAAGAAACCATGTGTCAGCTATAAAGTCAGTAAGCAAAACTTTTAGCTAGCTTTCTCAAGGAATGAGCGAGTGCTCAGGGACTTTGAGCAATGACAAAGTCCCAGGCTGAGCTGTGTGCTTAATTAATGCTATAGACTACAACGGAAGATGTATTTGCTATTTGCTTTTAATTGGGGCAAGTTTAGAACTGTAATGTGTCATTTGATCACGTTGATTAATTGTCTAGATACTGTTAAAAATCTTCTTTTGTCACTTCCAATTCCTGCCATTTAATGTGCTAATATATGGGAATGAATCCATCTTCAGTTTCATTCACACTACCCGTTTGATAGTCTGTCCCTTAAAGGTTGCGACAAAGGCTGTGCCTGACGCAGCAATGATCTTGGGGGGGACAGCGGGGGGACGCCGGGGAGAGGGGGCGTGGGATAAGGAGCTTTCTTCCCTGAATCACAGCAAAATGAGTAAAAGGACTACTATCATGGTTTCAAACCTTGCAAATTAATTTCAAAACTGGCAAGAAGGTGGCCTTTTTTACCCTACTTGTGACTAGGTTATGACTCTTTGGTCTATCACATACAAATTCTTTCCTTAAGAGGCTTACTGTCATAAATTTGTGTTTGATTCACTCTGTCATTAATCCAGTTTTTTACTGATATAACTACATTTATTTCAATGTCTTTATAACACCACAAAGTAGAAAAGATTATTTATGAAGAAAGAACAAGTATCCATGCAGCATGGAATGAATCATTTAAAAGTCAGATATAAAGCCTGGCAAATACATGCAGGGTTTTTTTTCCCTATTTTTTTTTTTCAGAGATTTGACACTCTAAACTGCTAAAATTTAAACTGTTGTAAAAAATCCAGTTAATTTAAACAGCCATAATTGTTACAATATGTTGTATGTAAACCATTTAAATTATAGTACAGCTGCAGATAAGCTATAACATATATGTGTATAGATAAATGTGATGGAGTATTGAACAAGCGCACTAAGTTGGCACTGGGACAAGGTATAGTGAAGTCTTTAAAGACAGAAAGCACCAGTGCTGAAATAATAGTAATAAGGGCAAAAGTCAGATGCATTAGCAACACCTCTGGGATGCTTGGTAAAAGTCTAAATGTCCAATTTAAAAGTAATATACTGCTACAACACCAAAAGAAATAATTCACAGACAGTTAGTGATTTGAATATAGCAGATCTTGGGGTTAAGTCAAGACACTAGGGCTTAAGAAATCTAGATTTAGTTTTTGCTTTGTAAAATACTTCCTCTGGGATTCATGAGGAAGTAAATTACTTTGAGTTATCAAAAAGATCTTTTAAAATAAAGTCCAGCATAAGCCTTGGATTTTTTTCTAAGTACAGGTTTTGGGATCCTTCACAGTAATGGGTACTCTGTGAGAACCAAGGACTAAACAAACACGCAGTGTCATTGCTGTTAGACTACTTGGTAAGTGATTTCCAGTGTTATTTCAATGATTTCCAGTTAGCTAATACTCTTACGGTAGACAGTGTATGATATAAATATACACAATTTGGATCACAACTGTAGTAAATATATTTTCATTATATAATGTGAAACATGCCTTCCTATATAAAAAGTATATATATAATTGTAAGATGTTACACTATAAATACTATTATAAGCTGTACAATAGTAACAAATTTTTTAAAACATTTAAAAATTATTGTTCAGACATTAAGGTTTGTCTGGAGTTTCTGGTTATACAGAGGTATGTATAGCATATTCATGAATAACAGAAGAGGGAAAACATTCCATCTGATGTGATATGTCTATACATTTCTAGTATAACTTTTTTTTTCCTAAACAGAATTTAAAAAAAGAGGAAAGACAGGTTTGTAGCTCTAACTTTTATTTACCTTATAAGAAAGTCATTAACAGTGACACAACTCTCACTGTCCTAATAAATGCTAGTAGGAGAAGCAGAAGCTAAATAACTTTGAAAAATCAGATTAACTTGTATTGCAGTCCAACGTAAAGATCCCATCTATGATTTTCCTTGCCAAATGATATTGGTAACCAGCCATATATGGTGAATTTTGATGGTATCTGCAAAGATTCAGTCCCCAAGTGAACATTTTTCCAGACAGTTCTTCTGGGATATAAGGTTTTTTGTCTTGTTTATTTATGATGCTTAGATCAGCTGAACTATTTTTATAAAATCTTCTACTTCTAGGTACTTGCTGTCTGATTGATGGTGATGATTGTTTTTCTCCATGTATTCCTCACAATAAATAAATTTATGGGATCTGAAGACTTTGAGATCTGAAGATGATTATTTCAGTATAGATAGCTGCGTGAGGACAGAACAAAACCCAAAATGGAATCAGGAGATTTTAAAATGAGTTTTATGGGAAAAAGGTTAGAAAAAATATAAGTAGTTCAAAGACTTAAATTAAGGCACAAGAATAGCCTAAAAGAAATGTTTAAAAGGGGAGTCAGAAGACAGTGTTTTGTTGTAGCTGTAACATAGCTATAACCATAGTGTTGTAGCTGTAATTAGTTATCAGGAGCTGCAAATCACTGACATCTTAGTGTGTGAGTATTGTGGATTTATAGCGGTATTGGATTTGAATCAAGCACAGTTACCATAGGTCTCCTAAGAAAGTCTTGTTAGCAGTTCTTTTGGGAATTTTTGTTAAACTTCGTGCTGTTCTTGCTTGTCCATTTTTCCAGCTTATCCAGGTCTTTCTGTAAGATGGCTTTCCCTCCTGACGTGTCCACTTCATGACCTAGTTTAGCGTCATCAGCAAACTTAGCAAGGGTGCTTTCAATTCCATTAACCAGATCATTTATGGAGATGTTGAACAGCATTTACGAAGATGTTTACTGAGTTTAAGACCAGGTTTAATTGTATTCTTTTTGTGGGAAACTCACCTGAATACAGGTTTTGTTAAGAAAAAAATGTTCATTTGTAACTTACAACTTCCACTTCAAAATAAGACCATGTATACAGAGGTGACATTCTCTATTTACGCCTCTTTTTAAATGCTTTGCTTCATCAAACATGCCCAAAGATTTCTGCCTTTCTATGAAAGAAATATAGCAATTCCATTTCCTTTGTTAACAGTTGATGGGTAGGTTAGTCAAAGTAAAGAAAGAAAGTAATTCAAAAGACTTCCAAATTTGTGTGTGTGTGAGGTCGCTACATGATATAAAATGTCTCAGTTATGGGGTTTTTTTTAATAATTTTTTTCTTTCTATTAAACCAAAAATAATTAGTCAAAATGACAACCTCTTTCCCCAGCAGACTCAGTTTCTCATATTCTTGTATTTTATTGTGAACCTTGTGGTATCATTTGGCAGCTTTAAAGAAGAGTAATAGCCAAGCTGCAAACACATGCCAGCTACAGAATACAAACCTACAGTATATTAATCTGCTGACCTTTGCACTGAGAAAATATCGAGTGCTCTTTATTTATAAAAGTCTACCAGCAGTACCCTGCTACAGTGTTATATATAGTAAGTGCTGTATATATCAGTTGATCTCTGTGTATAGTTTATGGCATCTAAGGTGTAGTAAAAGGATACATCAGGGTTTATCATCTGCACCCTGCTGGTCACTTGACAGGCATTTCTGTTTAAGATATATGTCAAAGAGTAAAAAGAAAGTGTATTGAAAGAAGAAAGGTATCTATTAAAACAGTACAACTGGCAACATCTGGGAAGCCCATCAATAGAATTTTATAGCTTGCATTTGCTTGAAGTTAAGGTTTATTACATGAAATGTGTGGTAAAAGAATTATGTCATTTCTCACCCAATTGTTATAGCAGAACATAAGGAGTGTGCTGTATCTATCCCTACAATAAAACCTACTTCTTTTATATATATATATACACACACACACACACACCCTTCCCCAAGAGGTTCATCTGGTTTGTGTATGGTAGGTACTGAATAAAACCAGATATGAATCAAAGTTCAGTGTCCATCTATACAAAATTATTTTTAAAGGAGAGAGAGAAAAGAAAAAAAGCCTTCTTGTACAGAGGCATTTTGCATCAATATTCTTTGGACTATATATAGATTAGTGCACAATAATTGTTAGACACACTATAAATCTGATATTATTGTTTGGGGTTTTTCTAAAGGATAAATGAATAGA
The DNA here is from genome assembly GCF_000690535.1 of Cariama cristata. Classification (NCBI taxonomy): domain Eukaryota; kingdom Metazoa; phylum Chordata; class Aves; order Cariamiformes; family Cariamidae; genus Cariama; species Cariama cristata. The sequence goes on from NW_009631939.1 coordinate 35,315, forward strand.
ACATATTGAGTAACATGGTTAGAAACAGAAATCTGGAGATGCTTGTTTTATGCCAGGGGAAAAATAACGAAGAACTATAAAAGCTTGTTTTAAGGACAATCTCTCAGAAGTGAGAGTTCCTTAACAAAGACTCAGAACCTCCTTATCATCTAATTTAACACATTAGCAACTTCTTTTGAAGCAGTGACATTCACACTACAACTTAGAAGTACACTTGAACTACGCTAAAAAAATGTATTAATTTCCTTTAATTTCAACAGTCATCATCAAGATGTAATTTTTTCCTGCCTTGAATGTTCAAAGATGTAGAAATTTATCTCCTTCCTCTGTAAATAAATTGCCTGAGCCTTCCAAGGGATATGGAAGCCTTTACCAGTTCCAGGATCATTCCTTGCACTTTATAATGGGACACATTTCAATAAATAAAATTAACAATTTAATAAAACATCATACTGTGCAGATTCAAGAAGAACTGCAAAAGAACAAAACTAAATGCTGAACATTTTAAAAAAAATTCTTCCCTTTCAGTTTTGGAGATTTTGGTCAGAAATAATGAATAGACTGGTTTCCACCCTCTGCACTAAGTGATCTGTTATGGAGGTCCTATATTTTATGCATCACTTCACCACCATAGTGAATATGAGTAAAAAGTTGTTATAATGAGGCACGTATAGAGAAAGGATGGCAAAATTATTGCTCTGTTATGAAATTGCAGAAATGATTCCTTTCTCACCAGACATGAGAGTCACTCAATCCTGTTTTACTCCAGCAGGAGCTGTTATCTACTCAGCATTTCATGGACAGGAAAACTGGAGATCAGAACACTTATTTAGGTGTCTCACTACGTCTATACAGACCTAACTTTTTTTATCTTCTTTAGAAAATTTTGGTGAGAAGCCCTCAGGCGCTTTTCTAAAAGTAGTGCAGTTGGTTATTCGGAAAATGATTCAGCCTTATTACTTATATGTTTTTCTAGGCAGCCTTTCTTCACTTCTGAGGCTTTTAACTGGGTTAGACTTGGCATAGGTTTTTTACAGAGTTGGATTAATTTGCTGAATTGTCCCGTATGGTTAGAGCATTTGTTTCTTTTAAAAAAGGAATTATCTATGATTGTCAACTATAAATAGAACAAAAAATAAACAATTTTTGTATGCATAAGAACTGAATATTGTTCAATGATCTCATCAGATACAGCTATAACATTCCTGTTAAGTAATTTTTTTTATAATAATAGATACGAAGACTCCCCAAGCTGTCCAGATGTAAAAAATCAGTATTGTAATAATCCAAATAAGGACTGCTATAAAAGGGTCATGAATCCAAAAGGCAAACCATAAACTCAGATTCATGTTTTTTTCATTATAGAAAAATTGCCAAAGTCGTTCCATTAAATTTAATTATTTTAGAAAAAGAAATTTCTCTCAGTACCTATGTTGCACATAAAAGTCACTAATTCCAGGTAACAGTGAGTCTAAGACCATAATTAAAGTATAAAACAGATAAATGAATAAAACTTATTTGTGGTCAGAAAGACACTTGCCTTGTGGGTAAAAATTTTCTATCATATTTACTCTAAGTTGTTTAGTTTTTCTAGTTTTGTGTGAAATGCTTCATAAGTCTTATCCCATGCAGAGACGACTACAGGCAAAACTGAAAACACAAGAAAACAAATGGCTACTCTGATCTTGTTAATCATCTTCTTTTTCAATATCAACATTAACTCTTCCACCCCAAAACTGAGTTAACCATCTTCTCTTAAATACAATTTCTCAGCTCCTTTTATGTTTTAAAAACTTTTTCATTAATAGGACATCTACAAATTTTACTAGTTAATTGACCTCATCTGTCATGTACTTAACACAATACAAAACAAATATGTGTGTTCTGAGAGTCCAACAGATGCAAAATATTACATTAAATAAGCTTAGTTTATATCTTGTATAGTCATATAAAATAGATATATTTCATTTTGCAGGCACACTTCACAATAAAAGGCAGCATATTCTTTTTCTGATTAAGTTTTTTTTTAAGGGAGAATGGAGTAGACAGGAATCAAACAAGCCCTCCTACCCTCCTAGTTTTTCCATGTGTCTGGCAGGTGGAAGTACTTACAATCCACTACTTACTGGCAATTATCTGACATGGTATTAGTCCTATTTTGATTAATTGCCATAACGATCTTCACAGTATGAAGTAATTTTGAGTTTATGATGGGAGGGGCACAAAGATACAACATTTAAAATAGTCGCATTCATGCTATAGAGTAGTTTATGAGCTCCTTAGTTCTATCTGAAATTTTTTCTGGAATGATTTTTTTTTTAATACCCTTCACATTACAGCATTTCCTATATCATGCCTTAGTTACCTAAAGTTTTATCTTTAGATTAATAGAGGGGTAGTTTAGTTTACTTTAAATGGAGGGGAAAATCTCATTATACAGTGAAAAGATGGGTATTGCTGAAATTAAAGATAATAAGCCAAAGGCATTAAGCTATCAGCTGTCTGAACAGCTAAGATACTGACACTTCTGAACATCAAAGCTTGGTCTAAATTGTCCCTATTATTTCTAGTTTTTTTTTTTTTTAAAAAAAAAAAAAAAAAGATACACTGAAGATTATCTTTGTCAGGAAATTACCATATTATTCCACTTTTGGCATCTTCACACTAAGACTATGGATAGTGCTTGCTGAAATTGTTCAACTAGTAATAAAGTCATATTTTCCTGGCTCTGTTTAATTATGTAAGGATGGAAATAGTTTATTTATTAAAAGGAAAAATGTATACCTGAATGAATAATGCTGCACCATACTGTGAAACTTTGATTTTCATTTTTATTAGCAGAAATAGGCAATATTTAACATCTGGAATGATCAGAGAAATGGGAACTTTAAGGCATGTATTTCACTTGCTCCCTATCTATTCTCTAGGACTGAAAAAATGCATTGTTTAACAACTGCAGTACATTACAGAGTTTGCAGTTTCCATCATCAGCTTTCAAAGACTTTAATGCATATGTATAAATAAATGTAAAGAAGATCAACATATATATTCATGAAGGTGATTTCCACAGATAATACCTGATGTTTTCCAGAAAATACAAATAGCCATGTCAAAATTGATGGGTAATCCAACACACAAAACTAACAATGATTCTTAGATTACAATTAGACTCCCATTTGCCCCTATCTCAGCAAGGATCTGTGAAAGGTATGTTTTCAATTCACCCATACATGATATCAAAAGTTTTAAGGGATTTTAAAATTAGTAATTTTAGCAACTATTAGACATTTTGATACCTCAGAAATTAGGACATCACTATATATTCATATATTTAAAGGAGTATATACCAGCTGAAATTTGAATGATGACTATCAGTGGTTACTATCATTTTTAAAGGTCACCACTGGCATTACATGTTTCGGTGCCTTGTTGGGAGGTCATTTTCAGAAGGTTTCAGATTTTCTGTACATCTTTCTACTTAAGTTTGTCATGACTCTTAACTTTTTTGCTGTGACATGGTGTGTAATACATCAGTTAGAAACAAAATAAAACGACCCCAAAACCAAACAAAAAAAAAAAAATCCAAACGAACCAAGGACAAAAAAGGAAAGTGTAGTGGGTAAGATTCATCTCATGCAGGATGGTGATACCTTACTTTATTGTTAGAAGGAATATATATTAAGCTGCTTTAATTAGATATTAAATTAATTCTTCCAGCCCTTTTTTATGTAAACTAACAGGATATCTAACAAAGATTTCAAGCAAGCATAAAAAAAGACATATAGAAGCATAGTCCGTTCTTTCTTTTACTTCATGGAACGACTGTTCATTAAATTGTCACAAACCTGCATGAAGTCCTCCAATAATGGACTTTGATTTTAAATGCAAAAGGGTTGGTTAAAATAACAGGTTAAAAATAACAGCAATAAAAATAAAAATGGAAGAGAATGACACCTCTCTAAGACAATTTTCATCTTGTGACGTATACTGTAAATATAGGAAAAGGTGTTCTGCTCTTGCTGCACAATCTCCTCCTGGATCAACAGGTTTGCTCATGGCTGAACTGGCAGTGAGAGGAGAAACAGATCCACTGTGTTTCTTTTACAGAGACAGCAGATTGGCAGATGCTGTGCTGAACTGAAAAGTGTGGTGGAGCATTCTTTTAGATTCACGTAGACTGACATGGAAATGCATGCGATATAAATCTACCCAAGATTGTTTTGTCAAGTACAAACCATTTGGTTTGATACAAGGATAACTCAATGAAACCTGATGTCCTCTGCTGCACCAGAGGTCAGACTAGACAACCCTAGCAGTCTCTTCTGGTCTTAAATGAATCAAATCGAGTAACAACAGCAGTAACAAGAGGGTCAGCCAAAGGAGAGTCTAAGAAGGACAGAAAGAGGGAAAGATAAGTGGAAAAAAACTACAGAGCTGCATTCCTAACCCAGTCAACCCAGCTGCCAGCTTCTCACAACTCCAAACATACACTGCACCGTTTCAGAAGTGTCTGGCTACAGCTTTGTGCAAAAGGGCTTCTTATGTGGACATGCTTGCCTAAAAACATAGAAATTCCTTAACTAGTGCACAACATATTTTTGCCTTTCCAGTTCATCAGCGTTATTTTATTTCCTTGCTTAAAGTTTATAAAAAACACTTTTAATTTTTCAAAGTTTATGCAGGTTTTTGGCATACCTTAAAACCATAATCACTTTATCTTTCTTCAAATACATATTTAATAAGAAGCTTCTTCTTTAGAAGACAGCCTGTAATGACATTGGCTTAGTTTCTTTGTCAATGTCAGCGTTACATCTCCAGTAATTTTAAGCATTTATATGTAAAGCTTTTCTGTTGGAATTCAGGAGCTTTTGAAATTGTTTTGAATGAGAAAGCCCTAGAGCTGACTTTCTATTTTTTTTAAAAAAAGTTTGATTCCAGTAATGGCATATCAGACAGCTTGAAGTATATCATTCCTCAGAAATGCTATGTATGTTATTTCGGTTAGATGTGAACGGAATTTGAACTCCTATGGAAGATTATGGTAAGCAAACTATGTGACTGACTCAACGTTATAATGGAGCAGCACAGCAAGAACAGATTGTAAATAGCAGTTTGCTGATTATGGAATTCCAGATGAGACGTTGAAAGACAATTGTTCAGGTCTGACTTGTTTCCTACCTTTTCATTGATACCTGTTTAAATAAGCTATATAAAGCCTAATTAAAGTAAAATGGGTTGCAATAAATATCCATGCAAATAGTAAAGAATTTGATCAAAACAATGAGCTATCACATATTGGTAAAAAATCAAAATTATTTCTAAAGATTGAAGACCATATATTTAGAGATTTATATTGTACTTTTAGTACTGAGAACTATTTAAGGTGCGAGAGTAAAGTGTCAGAGGTTAAAATAAAATGTTACAAAAATACCTAGAACTTAATATCCTCTACTATTTTTACAAAAGATTATATTCTAAGAGGAGACTATCTCATTGCTAGGACTCCTTTTCCGCCAGGAGACATGAGTATCAGCCTAATGTTGACTTGTAACCCACCTTGCATACTCTGCTGAGAAAACACAGTTCTGTTTACTGTAAGGACTCTCAAACACTTGCTCAATTCATTCTCCAATGCAGCTTTGGAGGAAGGTAAAGAGACACCTGAGAGAGGACGTTGCTTTTCAACATGTTCTACTAGGACTAACGCAAAAAGAATGAATTTGAGATTATTAGCATGCATCGATTATTCACATCCATGCCTTCTGTCATATATTAATTTATATTGACATAAATGCACCCTGATACCTAAAGTAGTAGTGTTTTCTCTTTGCCCAAGAATGGAATTTGAATTTCTTTATTAAAAACCCATTATTCTGTCTTTTTGTCTCAGCCTGACAGGCTGAACAACCTCTCTGATATACCTTGCCTCGCTTGAAACAGAAGCCCTACATAAGAAACAGAGAGGAAACTGAATCTGTGATGGACTAATATGTTCAATGATTGTTCTAATACTACATATCCTTATGCAGTGTAACAACTGCAATGTTTTCCATTTTCTTGCTTTTTTGTCCCTCAGGAATTTTCACTCCCTTGCAAGGATTCTAGTCACATCAGAGTTATCATTAAGTTAGATATCTGCTCTTTAAAAAGCACAATTGACTCACTGTTAAGCATCAGCAACCTGGCTGGTGAAAATACCCCTTGGGTAACGAACAGAAAGTAAGGATGATAGAATCATTTGTAATCATTGGTTGTGTTGGGCTTTTTCTACATAAAGAAAGCTATATGAGAAATACAGTGTTGGTGGTTTATGTAGCAGGTAATATACAACACATCCTACAACAAGGCAATGACAGAACTGTCATTTAGGAGCTCGTATCACTGAGCTAACTGGCCAGTGCCCTGTTGAAGACATTTGTAATGCTTCCTGGCTTCACCATAACTTTACTGATTGTCTGTTTAGAAAAACACATGACAAAGTTTTGCAAATCATAATCAGATAAGAGCTTCTACGGGTCTACTCCTTCCATATTTTAATTTGAGAAACCTTCTTGACTTTCTCCCCAAAGAAATTAGGGACTGATTTTAATGCTATTTTTTCTGTATACAGGCACCTCCATTCTGTCTTTCTAACTGCCTATGAAGCTACCTCTAATTGTCACGTTGTGTTATATCTTATTTTATTATAAAGTTTTCATCAGTCTACTACTACATAAAGTAACCCTCTGCCAGTTCTGGACTATTTTATTCTGTCATGTAATTATTCCTCTGTTCCTATCTTTTACTCTGATTAGGGAAGCATACATTTAACTTTTTCAAATACTAAGAATGGGAAAAGTTATTTTTAAAATTGGAATATATAAGAAATTATAATAAGAGATGTCACTTAAGATAAAAATTTCTTAGGAAAGTCAGAGAGATGAGTGTGTGACAGAGCCTGTTTTGTGTAGGCTTTTTTTGTTTGTTTACTTTTTAATATTAACTGATTTTACCTTTTCTTGATATTATTTGGGAAAGCAGAGCTCAACATGTTCTTTTGAACATAGTGAATAATACTAGTGATTTTTTTAAAAATCAAATATGCTGTTAAAGATGTATTTAATGAATAATTACATTGAGATAATTGAGAACTAGCTCAAATACAAGCAAACAAAGAATCCAGATATTGGGGAGGGGGGGGTAAGTTGTAATGTTCTGACAACCATAGTCTTCAGCTAAACTGCTTTGATTACTAGAAGACATGAAGGAACAGAACATTCTTAACAGGCAATCAAATAACATGATTAAAAAAGGAGGGGGAGGAAACTGGTAAAGGGGTAGAAATAAAGAAAAAATTTCAATCAGGATTATAAACTTGAGTGTTGAATGGCTACTCACATATTATGTAAATCTATCATTCTGGTTTTAGTCTAGGTATTCCATATTTGATACTCAAATTATATTCATAGTGCTTATATGTTAGAGGTTGGCGAATGCATGAAGGCCTTTGATAGATTCCTTGGCTTTGAGTGATAATTCAGATAGGCAAAGAGTATCTGCGACAGGCACATAAGGCAGGTCAGGGTGAAAAAAGCAAGATGCTCACAAATGTGTTTAAAGATTAGATAAAAACAATTTTAAAGGCAAAATTCTTTCTCTTTTTAAACCATTCCTCAAATTTACGTTCAACATCACTGAATGTTTACATTCAACATCACTGAATGAATTTGTCCTGGGGTTGCCGTCCTGCACCACGGTAATCTTACAACATCATCTGAGACTGCATCACCTGTGTATTTCCACAATGTACTTCATCTGATTCCACTCAAACCAGGAATTCTAACTAAACCAAGCGACAACTCCTCTCAGTTGGATCTATACGCCAGAGCCAAACCTTTAAAAATAGATTCAGTTTCTGGATTTGTATTGAACTCCAGAATGACATGTCTGGACTAGCTCAAGCTCTTACATTTTCAGGATTAAATATGACAGTCATTCAGTCTCTGTAAAAATGTTGTCCTTGTTCTCTTATCACCTGAACAAACTAAGCGAAGAACAACTACATTGAATCACTGTGCTCTTAGAATTCATATTTTTATATGTTAACTTTTTATAAATTTTAAGTTTCTGTTAGTGTCTAGAGTTAACAGTAATGCTTGTTGAAAAGAGAAAACTCATGCTGTTTATAACAGGAGCTACAGGCACTTGTTGTATCTCAGAATGAAGTCATCTTTAAGCAGGCAAGAGCTTGAGTTCAGTGAAAGTTTCTTATCACCATTGACGCACAATCACACAGCTGACAATGGGCCAGGAACAAATATTTCCCTTAACTAATCAAGTGAAAGCTTGAATGTACATCATAGTTTATACCACTCTTGGTTCTGTTATTGGTATAGAATATAATTGTGTTACTTGGAGCATGCATAGCTTTCTGGTAAGAATTCTCCTGAATGTAAGTATTGTACATACCACACTATTTAAGCATCTTCACTAATGAGCTAATATTCCTCAAGATATTCAAGCATATGGAGGTCATTACAGTTGAGTTTATAGAGGGGTTGCTGTTTTCCATCCATAGCTGTTGTAAAGTGAGATGGGCTGTGGAGGAACCTCTGAAGTGTCTGTAGATTTCGCATGTACCAGCCAGAAAGATTTCCCCGTTTTCTTTGTTTGCTTAATAGTCCCAGGGGGCAGTAAAAGTAAACCAGGTTATAAAATACAACATATGGACAAATTTGCTGTTGCTGCAGGTACAGATTACATAATGAGAGACGTCAAATATCTGAAATGAAAGGAGCATCAGCTAGGTGCCCCATCACCCTGTGATACAGGCTGTTAGAGTTTCAATGAGCTCTGCTTGAATAATTAACATGTATCTGCAGACAAGAAATCTGTGTTTATCCTTAGATTTGCAGCTGTCCTCATGGACTGATCTTTGTGCTAGCCAAGTCCTCAAACATGGGTGTGCATTTGCAGCTATGTCAGTTTACATCTTGGCATGTAAGTAAACATAATGGGTAATAAACAATAGGGCTGGTGTCAGGAATAGTGTGAACATTTTAGTTTCCAAAGACAAGTTTGAAAAGTAGGGCAAATTTGACTAAGTATAAGCTTAATGTGCCATTTTACTGGCCTTCAGCCTTTGCAAGTTAATCCAGTAACAATGCTGTGACCTTCCAGGCACTGTAATATTTTGATGTTGCAATTGTCTGTACTTTCCTGTGAAGCTTTGGAGCTGGTTTGCAATTGAAAATGTTACTCATAAAACTAGTGATATTTTTGAGGTTTTTTTTCCATTGGAAGAAAACTATATGTCGCAATATAGCTATGCCTTGTCTCTCCATGGAAAGACATGTTCACCAAAAAATCTGGTTGAAGTTTAATTTTTGACCAGGTGATGTTCCACAAACAGATCACTTCTGTCTAAAATCAGCATATTTTACAGGGTAGTGAAAAATATTGGAACAAAAATTTGATCCTGACCTGAGTCAAAATTTTGCCTTTAAATGTATCTGAGTTTGTACTGCAACTCCAAATTGGAAATGGATCTCATACTTAAAGTTAAGTCAACTCAGAGTGGAATCCAAATATTTTTTTTATTTTTCTTCAGCTCCTTTATCATATTCCTATAATCTACTGTAGTGAAAATAAAAAAAAATCCAACCACAAAACATACCCAGGTAAACCTAGCTGTTTAGGGTTCTTTATTTTTATCTTGAGCAAGGCAGAAAAAATTAGGAAGTATTTGTTTTGTTTTGTTTCCTTTGTTTTCTGTTTTAGCTTCCTTGAAACCATGTTATTATTTCACCATTTTGTAGTAATTATGCCATTATTTTTTTAGGCACACAATTTTTTAACTTCAAAACCTATGCTTAAACCCCACTGGGGTCTATGGATTTAACTCATGCTTAATGTGAGCGTTTAATTAGATGTTTTGCTGAATTGGATCTTTAATTGCTTTTTTTTTTTTTCAGTGAAGTTTTATTGACATCCTTGTTTGTTTAAAGGAGCTATTTAGGTTTTCAATATAAGATTTCAGTTGCAGGAGAATTTCTGAAGAAATGCCTACAAGAAAGCATTGAGGTGGGATTAATTATTAAGAACTTAGCGACAAAACCAAACAGGGAGCAATCAAACAGAAACTTCATGCATTTCATTTCAAGTTCTTCCTGTTCTAAGAAAGATGACGTGTAAAAACATAACATTATTTCATGTATAAAGTTCTTCTGTATCTATTTTCCCTCATGTACTGTGAAGTAATTTTATGGTTGGTAAAAGTAAGAAAGGGTGGGATTTTTCTTGGGTTTGTTGTTTCATTATTTTTTTCAATCAAAGTCTGCTTTATCATAATAAAAATAACATTGTAAAAATAAAATAGACATAAGAAAAAATGAAAATTGAGAATTTACCCTTGTGAAAGAGCAGCAATACATGTCTCCTTTCCAATAGAGAAACAAGATGACTTGCAAGTTTCTCAAACCAAATGAAATATTTTAAAGCTTTAAAAATATTTTTTAAGAAATATTTTAAAGCTTCACCAAGGTTTGTTTTTTTAGCAATATGGAAAAACAAATAACAAAGCATGTTGCAGGAGAGAAATGCTGGAATTTCACAAACAAAATTATTTAAAACTATGATCTGGTTTATTGACAACATAAAACAGCCTTGACATTACAAAAAAGAATAATTGGTCACAGGACAAAAGCCAACTAGCTGGATACAGACATGACACCTGTCAAAATTCAGTAAGGCCACATGGACTCTGCGTTTACTGCAGATCTTTTGCATTACTGGATATCCTGGTGAGAGCAGCATGCAGTTGTGTGTGTTTAAGAGAAAAGATAAAAGTTTTAATGAGAAAAAATATGTAGCCACCATTTAATACGACCTTTTTTCACCCAACAGATTTTTATGTAAGTCTATATAATTGCTTTCAGCATTGTCTTTTTTGGCTTAGCCTTCCCCATGACGATGTCGGGGGGAGGTTGCTGCTCCCCCTGGGAGCTGCCGAAGAGGCACAAGGTGGGACAGAGGTGGAGGCTGCAGGTCCAGGCAGGCAAGAGAGTCAGGTGCGCACAGAGTGGGCAACCTGCAAGGGCTGCTGTGGTGACAGACACCATGTCCCCTTCAGCAAGTACTGCCCTCAGCGAAGAACGTGTCTATGGCTCTACGTAAAATGAAGAGAGTAGCTTTGATATATTTTTGTGGTTTATAAGATTTATACATTTATTTTTTTTTTGCTTCAGTCATTCTAGCTGCAAGTAACACATTTATTATCGTTAAGTCGGATGTTGTTTTCTAATGAAGATCAAAAAGCTTTCATTGACAACAAGGCAATGACCTCTTTTCTTACTTTATCTAATATGGAAAAGCCCCTTGGAATGAACATGAGACACCTTGAACCTGTAGTAATCAAACTGGATACACTGCAGGCCATCTAAATTAAGGTTTTGTATGTTGTTTACTGCATGCACTTCTCTCTGACATTTTATCCTGTGCTTTTAGTTGGAAAGATATTGCAAATCAGAAAACAGGCAAAGCCTCTGGAGTAGCCAAATCCATCAGCTTAGTCTCAGTGCTGTGCTAGTGTCACCTTGTGGCTTCCTTTTTGTTGTGAGAGTAGGAATGATCTTACCTTCACCTGTAACATATGGATACTTCCCATGCAAGTAAGACGGCAAAATAAACTTCCTTCTTAGTACCTTCTCCATCCAGGTTTCTCAATGAAATAACCTCACTCTGGTCTTTCTCTATTGCAGCCCTTTACACTAGGTCAGCAAAACAAGAAAAAATAATTTGTAAATATAAAAAAACACCCA
>NW_009631939.1:47143-48215 GCF_000690535.1 Cariama cristata
AAAAACCCCCCATATTCATTTTGTACCAATGTAAATGCTTGCATAGGTATAATGGAAGGCAACAGAGAATCCAAGTGCTAGACCTAGAAGCAAGATTAAAGTAGCATCATTCTGGGTTGCCCAAGATAAAATCAACCTCTTGGCACTACCAAGTCAGAACACCTTGTAGGAGAATTTATTATCATTGAGCATTTCACATGAGCTTGCTATGTCTTTAGGGAAATGTATTAAAAAAATTTGTGCATATAAAATCTGTCCAGAAATTCCAGGTAAATTATTTGTTTATAATAATCTGAAGGGTTTATAAACATGCATGCAGAGATCAGAGTGAATTAAAGACAGTCAAAACTTATATCATCGAAAAAATTCAGATTACTCTGAAAAAACCAGTAGACTGCTTCCCAAACTTTTTTGGAGCTGCAACTCATTATAAAAAACAGTCATAATTCTGTGTCTAACTAATAAATTGGTAAAATTATCTCTTGCCAAAAGGAAATCTCCTGAGGAGTAGAAGTATTTTACTGAAATATTTCAGCTGAATGATGTCATCCAAATAATTAGTTGATGGTGCTAAAAAATTGAAGAGTGGGATCCTGCTTATTTAGTGGAATAAATTAGATATTTAAAAATAATGGTCCTATTCTCTTTCCGTGAGACCCAAGGCAGCCACCCAGGGCTGGCAAGAGTAAGACAAGCTCTGCAAGACCTGGAGTAGCAACTGGTGAGCATGCAAGATACCACTGGGCCTCCCGAATGTCCTGTGTCTGGGCTCTGCAGGAGCAGCTGAGCATGTCTCTGGGTGCGCTGATTGCATGGGTCAGGTCTGCCATTCCTCTTCGGGGAGCTCAGAAGTGAGCACCTACCTGTCAGACACCTCATGTCTGATCATAGAATCATAGAATCACAGAACTGTTTGGGTTGGAAGGGCCCTTAAAGCTCATCTCATTCCAACCCCCCTGCCATGGGCAGGGACACATTCCACCAGACCAGGTTGCTCCAAGCCCCGTCCAACCTGGCCTTGAACACTTCCAGTGATGCGGCAGGCACAGCTTCTCTCGGCAAACCGTTCCAC
>NW_009631939.1:48247-50617 GCF_000690535.1 Cariama cristata
GTTCCACTGCCTCACCACCCTCACAGTGAATAATTTCTTCCTAATATCTAATCTAAATCTTCCCTCTTTCACTTTAAAACCATTGCCCCTTGTCCCATCACTACACTACCTGATGTCTGAATCCGAAGTCTGAATCCCGTCCCGAATAGATTGTGTTTACAAGTGTATAACCTGTAGGTTCCTCTATGAGAATCTCTTTTGATTCTGTATCCACAGAAATCACACACCTCTGTCAGCAAGAGGAGATAATTCTGTCTTTGGACAACATCCTAGTAACTCCTCTGCTGATAAGGTTGATAGGCCACCACTCAGTTCTCCTCCAGAAATCATCTCAATCTTTTTTTTTTAATTCCCACAGGTGCTTATAGCTGGAAGATTTTCCAGAGACATTTTGAGCCATTCACGAAAGGGTTGATAATCTAAAAACAGAGGTCATCACCTGAGTATTACTTAAAAAGGATACTCTTCAGATGGTCTGTGCTGTACATATGAAAATATAACAGCTGTTCCTACCTGACAAGTGAAAGATCTGACTTGTCACTCCTTACAATCGAGTGAAGCTAGGGAGTGATGGTTATGACATTCAGATCATGGTCAGGTCATGACACGTGGGGGTTATGCTGATGGACAGACAGTTGCTGGCAAGTTCAGAGGGACTGAATACACTGGGTAGAAAGAAAATTTTGAAGAAGCTGCATTGAGAATCTGCTGTGTGACAGGATGAGGCTGAGCTGATATTCAGACTTCACTGAAAAAACAGTAACCGGACCCTTTTTCATACTAGAAGAAACCTGCTTTTCCAGTGAGGAAAGGAGAGCTGGAGAGAGCAGGATCACCAGTCTCAGCCCACATTACACCAGGAATGGGTTCTTCCTCCCTTACGGGTTAGAAATCTGATGATGTAAAAGAGTACAAAGGAAATTTTAAAACAAGTTGTATATCTAAATCCTTTAACAGTTATCACTGAATTTTATATTTCACTTGGCCTGCCCTTGGCTCATCTGAAAAACAAGCCAATCGTATCAGATTGAGGTTGTAGCAAATTTCAAAGTGAGTATTTTTCGTTAAAACTCTGAATCCAGAGTCACTCAAAGCTGAACCAGCTTAGACAGAGTTTTCTATAAAAGCTTGGAAATTTAAACAGCTACTATCAAATTATGTAAAACATGAACCCAAGACAAAGCCAACATGAAGAATCTATTAGAATTCAACAAGAATGATGAACTAATATTTTCTTACCTATAGTTCCTGACCTTAGCCTAGTAATCATGAACTCTCTGTGAAGAAAATATCATGACATTCCTACATATACAGTTCAAAAGAATAACCAGGACCAAAATAAATCAGTTTTTGCCTTATGTGAATGTGTGCACAAGACAGAATTGGACAACTTGAAAATTAAGTTCACACTTTTCTAAACATGCTGTCGTACAGAAGTAAAAGATGGTGATTTTTTCATAGAGAAGACAGGAAAATATCATATGCTATATTTGGTTGTGTTTCACTTTTCAGAAGCCCTTGTCACTCCTTCTTTCACTAAGCATGTAGTATATTTTCTTTACTTTATTAATCATCTGATAATCTTTCCTGAGAGAATGGAAGAAGAAAGTTATGAATAAAAGACTCCATTGCTTGTCGTGTTCATAAACAGCTTACAAAGTTTGAAAGAAAGCTTTCACAGCAATTTTAACAGTCAAATGTAACAGCTCATTAAAGAGCTCTTTGGTGAGAGAATCTTAATTTGCATGCAGCCAAAAAATTGATCCAGATTGATAAGGAGTTCTGAAAATATTGTGACAAATTCCTTTTTTATTCAATATACAAAGTACAGCCTGACTAGTTGCAAAGGAGTTATGGATGAAATTTTCAAAGATGCCATGGATATACATGTGCACAATTTCCAAATATTCTAATAAGAATTAGACACAGAACTTCCTAAAAATTTTGAAAATATCAGCTTTAAGTACTAATGGTGTTGGCTGATCATCTCCCTTTCCCTAATTAGTGTATTTCACAGACGATATGTGTCACCTCTGGCTGGATAACACAGGCATATTGAATAAAGTACCTGCAGGGTCTGAGACTGTAATTATATTCAGGACAGTAGCAATATATAAGGATTATTTTAAATCATTCAATATAATCATAGAATCATAGAATCAGTATGGTTGGAAGAGACCTCAAAGATCATCAAGTCCAAATGTATACCCAATGCCACCATGACCACTAAACCCACTAAACCGTGTCTCGAAGTGCCATGTCTAAATATTTTTGGAACACCTCCAAGGATGGTGAGTCCGCCACCTCCCTGAGGAGCACGTTCCAATGCCTAATGACTCTGACAATGAAGAAGTTCTTCCTAATATCCAG
>NW_009631940.1:0-9328 GCF_000690535.1 Cariama cristata
GTTCTGTTTCAGCCAAACCAGGACATCACAGAACTACGTTTTTAACCACATTGATATTTCACCTTCTTAAAGAATACTTTACAGATAAGAAAGTGAAATAACGGTCTCAAGTTGCACCAGGGGAGGGTCAGGCTGGACGTTAGAAAGAACTTCTTCACTGTTAGAGTTGTTAAGCATTGGAATGGGCTCCCCAGGGAGGTGGTGGAATCACCATCCCTGGAGGTGTTCAAAAAACGTTTAGATGTGGTGCTTCAAGACATGCTTTAGTGGGTTTAGCAGGCATGGTGGCATTGGGTATAGGGTTGGACTTGATCTTTGAGGTCTCTTCCAACTATAATGATTCTAGGATTCTATAATTTTACATTTTTCAGTTAAAAGCATATTCTAATTTGTTGTAATGCAAGACCAGAAACAATGTCCCTGAAAAAAGCACGTATTTCAAAAATTTCAAATATACCTTTAAGGTCTAGTAGGCCAGTCATGTCATGCAGGTAGATTTCTGCAAAAGAAATCTTAGAAAATTTGGGATGAGGGCTAAAGATGAAACAAGACAGATTTAATATTAAAAAACTCATGAAATATGCTAGCCTGCAAATAATTTTCCAAGTGACAAATGAGAGAATAATGATTATCTTACAATGAGCGTAGCGGTTTTTAATGTACATGTGAAAATTAATCCAGAAGTGATTGAATCAATAAAGGTTGGCAAGGTTTTTTAAGACCTGCAAGTATATCATATACATTATATAAAAAGACAGAGCTCACTATACAACATAGCAAAGACTTTTATGGAAGAAGCAAACGGGAGACACTGGTTCTTCTGTCTATTCCATGGTCCAAATACTGTTGAAGGAAAATATGAACATAAGCTCTCCGTACTCCTTAAACATAGTTAATACCTATAAATCAAGCAAAGTCAGCATATCATTTTTAAAAGTTTAAAATTCTAGATCTTACAAAAGTATTCAGATCCTAATTCCTATCCTTGGGTCACAGAAAGACTTTTACTGAAGTCAAAGGGAAGATTAATATCAAAAGTATTTGTTGTGTAGCAG
This sequence comes from Cariama cristata, assembly GCF_000690535.1. Taxonomy (NCBI): domain Eukaryota; kingdom Metazoa; phylum Chordata; class Aves; order Cariamiformes; family Cariamidae; genus Cariama; species Cariama cristata. The sequence continues at coordinate 1,056 of NW_009631940.1, forward strand.
TTCAGGTTTTAAACAAGTTTTACTAATGTTTTTCACATAGGAAGCAGAATTTCACCCCTAATAGAGATCTGTTCTTTTCTGCTACTTAGAAGAAACTCAGAAGAAAGATTTACATTAGTCTCAAGTCAGAAATAAGAGTAAAAAAAGGGCATCAATTCAGTACATTCAATAAGCCACCTGTACACCAGTTTGAATGACCATTATCTCAACAATTTTAGAATTATTTAAATTAGCTCTTTGTATACACCATATTTCTTAATGCACATTACTTCACTGTTTAGGTGAGCCAATGAAACTATATAAAAAGTAGTAAACTGCCACAACACTCATAGCTGTGGAGGGTTGACCGCGGCTGGACACCAGATACCCACCAAAGCCGCTCTATCACTCCCCCTCCTCAGCTGGACAGGGGGGAAGAAAATATAACAAAAGCCTCGTGGGTCAAGATAAGGACAGGGAGATAAATCACCAGTTACTGTTATGAGCAAAACAGGCTCGACTTGGGGAAATTAGTGTAATTTATTACCAATCAAATCAGAGTAGGATAATTGATACCAAAAGGTCAAATAATTCAGCTAAATTAACAGAAAAGCAGGCACATTCTTTAGCCTGGCATCTCAAGGTTGGGAAGCATCAAGAAAAAGAACAAATGATAGAAGAAGGGACACTGCTATCTAAGTAGGCTTAGAATGTGGAGAGAGGCCTTCAAGCAAACCTGCTCCAGCCTGGGCTCCTCTCCCCACGGGGCCACAGGTCCTGCCAGGAGCCTGCTCCAGCGCGGGCTTCCCACGGGGTCCCGGCCTCCTTCGGGCATCCCCCTGCTCAGCGTGGGGTCCTCCCTGGGCTGCAGGTGGGGATCTGCTCCAGCGTGGGCCTCCGTGGGCTGCCGGGGGACAGCCGGCCTCACCGTGGGCTGCCCCAGGGGCTGGGGGGAATCTCTGCTCCGGGCCTGCAGCCCCTCCTCCTTCACTGACCTCGGGGTCTGCAGGGTTGTTGCTCTCACATATTCTCACTCCTCTGTTCTCCAGCTGCAATTGCTCTTGTACAGTAAAACTTTTTTCCCCTTCTTAAATAAATTATCCCAGAGCTGCTACCCCCATCACCGATGGGCTCAGCCTTGGCCAGCGGCGGGTCCGTGTTGGACCGTGTTGGCATTGGCTCCATCGGATGTAGGGGAAGCTTCTGGCAGCCACCCCTGTAGGCCCCCAGCTACCAAAACCTTGCCATCCAAACCCAATACAATAGCAAACAGGAAGTATTTCACACTTCACTCCAGGTTTGATAAATGGATGACCCGTATAGCAACAGTCGTAAAATACTTTTGCTTATATACATTTCAAAATTTTGTATTTCAAAAAAAAATTAAATTTTAACTCCAGTTCAAATCTCTACAAATCTGCAAATCTCTACCTTTATCCTAAACATTTAAGGAAAGACTATTTTGGATTCCTAACAACACAGATTATTAACAGTCAAAAAGATAGAGAAGACATTTTAATTAGCATGCTATTATTGTCAGACAACAATCACAATGCAAAAAAAGTTCTGATTCTATTCTTTCTACTTTACACTGCAGAAACATATTTGGGAAGATAATGTGTTACTATAGCCAGAGCTTTGGAGGTGGAAGTCAGTTGAATAAAGAAATAAAATATAAAATTATTTGATAGAAGATTATACGCTAATAGGATAAAGTAATAAGACAACTGTCTCTTTCATTTAGAAAACAAATATCAACAAGTCTTGTCATGGTTTTTGAAAGCACTGATCATCAGCTGCCACTGACTTCTCTACTGTTCATGTTTAGCACTCCTTGGAAAATCCAGCCTTTTTTCATTTGTGACCTATCCTGCAATCACAGTATTTGAATAATTTCCCATTGAACTATATGTCTTCTTCATCTGCACCTCAGCATATTGCAAGTTCTTCAGGACAGAAGATATGTTTAATTAATTCTCTTTATTTTGTAAGGAAGAACATATATTTGCCTAAGGACAACTTAAAGATGTCACAGAGACTTCACTGATAAAAACTAGAGAACAAAACTGGATTATATTGGATGTTCAGTATGACAAGTCTTTTCTATAATAGCCACTGATCATTTACAAGTGCTATATAATTTGAAATTAATGCATCAATCGTGAGTACAATACAGTCCTCCTGTAATTTGGCTCCCCTGACACAGATCTAAGCAGGTATATATTTAAAGATTTATTTTCTTTTTAATAAAATTGAGCAGATTAAATATGATGTGCTAATGTGTTACTTCAGGATTTGTGGTAATAAAATGCCAAAGAACAAGCTGCAAGCTGTTTGTTACTTAAGATACTCAAAGAATTAATTTTATGCTGGCATATACTGTAATTAGAAATAGCTCTGTGCATCATGATTAAACCAGTAGCTATGGAAACCAAAGCAGACTAGAATAAGTGTAAAAGCGGAATACTGAATAAGCCAATCATAAAACTCCTGTAATCTGTTTATTTTTAATCTTTTTCATAACGTAGATTGGAATACTAAGGGTAGATATTACTTTGTTTTTCTTAACCTTTGTACATTTGGAAAGAACAGTATTCTTTCCAAACTGTTTCCTAGCAAAGGTATTAGATTTTGTTTTCTTATCAGAACTTCTCAGCCCACACAATCTTAGGCGTTAAAAGCACACAACTTTTAATGGCCCATTTTGTATTAAGTGATTGTATATATTTATCTCTTTATAAAATGAGAACTCTGTGGTTTCAAGAGTGTAAAATCTCCACTGTGCTCCACCCCCTTAACCATTCTGATAGCAACCTGCTGAGTTCAGCAATCTCCTTATTGGTGGGGGGGAAGGATGGACATATCTCCATGCAATACTCACTTGATGCAATCTCAAGTGCTGAATGAGGCAGAAGAATCACTTCCCTTGCTATGGTGGCTACCCGTACTGTGGCCTCCAAGCATGCAGATAGCTTTCATCACATAGTGCTGACTCATATTTAAATTCTCATTCACCCTCGGGTCCTTTACTAAAGAGCTGTTTTGTGGCCAGTCACTCACCAGCTTATGCTGTTTCGTGGGGTTATGCCAGCCCACCTGCAGAACTTCATGTCTGTTCTTACCAAATTTCACCACGTACCTTTTGGTCCACTCTTTCAGCTAGTTGAGGTCCCTTTGAATGCTAACCCTGTGTATAGACCAGTGTACAGATGGCCTCCCTCCTCCACCCATTTCACCATCATTCACAAACATAACAGCACCTTCCATCCCATCATCCATGGGATGTTAAGCATGAAAATGTTATGAAATATTTGCACCAGTATCAGCCTCTAACGTGTATCACTTGTAAGCATCCATTAACTAGGCTTCAAGCTGTTCACCTCTGCTCTTTGAGACATACAGAGCAGCTCCTTTCCTACCCACGTTGTGGCCACCAGTCTGTAACACTGGAAGAGATCATGTCAAAATACTTGATTAAGTCAAGGTAAACATCATTGTTTACCTGTTCTCCCCTTGTCTGCAGAGCCAGCTATCTCATTACAGAATGTAATCAGGTTAGACATGATTTGTCCTTGGTAAAGCCGCACTGGTTGTTCTCAACCACCTTATTTACAGTCCTGTGCTTGGCAATGGCTTCCAGAAAGATTTATTCCATAATCTTCCCGGGAATTGAGAGGAGACTGTCCTGTGTCCAGTTCCTTGGATATCCTTCTTTTCCCTCTTGAAAGTGGCGTGTTATTTACCTTTCTCCAGTCACTGGTGACCTCTCATAATTACCATAAGCTTTCAAAAAAGATAGGGAATAGCCCCCTCACAGTAACAGCAACATTGGATGCATATCCAGCAGTCTCAGTTCGCTTACATGGACTCTAACTCAATGGTCCTCTAACATAGGTAGCATTTCTGTCCTTCAGACTCTCCCAGTAGGCACAGAAGTCTGGGAGGTCTTAAACTGGAAAAACTTTAGGTATATTAGCTATATTACAGATTCACAAACTGTACTTGCCTTCACAAAGGGACAACTTACGCCACTCTGTGCCAATATTGGGTACATTATTGGGCCATCAATGTAAGAGAACTGTTCAGAAAGCACACTTGTCTCAGAAGAAGACTGCGGCAGGGGACCTGGTCCAAATATATGCCATTTGCTGGGTTGTGGCAAATGCTGAGTAAACATTTCAGATATGATGTTTAATATCAGTGCCTTCAGACAGACTTAAAACAGTTTTCCGGTATGAAAGATCTGACGTTGACATGGTCACAAAAGATTTCATTGTTGATTGGGATCATATTTTGAAATTAAAAAATCATATAGAACAAACTAAAATCTTTTTTCCTGACTGCCAAAATAATCCATACAAAAGCAGAAAAATCTTACACTTCCAAGTCTCTTTTCAAGAAAGCACTCAGTTCAAAAAGTTCAATTTCATCATTCTCAGTTAAGTACTTTCCTTGGCTACTCCTGCTGCTGCTTCCCATCACCACTGCAAATATTCATAAAACAAAATATACAGAGAAACACTTTGAAGGACACAGACATTTTTTTTTCATGCTACTTCTGCCTGGATTTTTTGCTTCAAAAAGTGTTTCCTACTACTGTATCTCCTCTGCTTCACAGGAGCTAACAGCTCTGTATCTCTGTGCTAAAGAAGGAAATGTAGTAGAACCATAGATTTCAACAGGACCTCATCAACATTCATCACACCAGCATCACTTGAGTAAGGAAAATTGGCATTATATTCATCTTTAAATTCAAAATCTGTGACCTGCACAATGACTACATTCAACATTTTTTACTGCATTTGAAGTCATACCTTCATCAGTAGAGGTAGGTAATAATTTCTTCCCAACTTGAGAAAAAAAAAAGGCTACAAACACAAAACTGGGTTTGGGTTCGGTTTTGCAAAGAGAAGAGAATGTAAAAGTCTGTATCTATAAAAACGTGCTGATTAGCCATATCCATTTCTCACAACCTATACAACTTTTGCATTGAAAGATGAGGAAAAATCTCCAGTTAATATCTTTACTATGCTATTGGACTGATCACCATTTTAGAAGTCAGTTGAAAAACTTTACCTCTCAGAGTACAGGGATGTTGCCAATGAATTTAAGTGGGGTTTTTTTTAACCATTTTTTTAAAAAAAAATTAAGGGGAGAAAAGGAAAAAAAAAAAAGCTTTAGTAAAATGGTATAGTATCCAGGATAAAGAAATCATGTCTAGCTAGGATACCTGTGAAATTTTACCTGTTCTGTTAATAAAAGTGAGAAGTCCTAAACACACAAGTCAATACCAAAATATTCACTATTTTTTCCTACACCAGTATCAGTCCCTTCATTCATTTATGCTATTATCATCCTCTCTTCCCCCACATTAATAACTTCAACGATTGCACTAGCTTTCTCATACAGTATGAAAGCATATACGACAATACCCTGAGTGTTTCACTATTAGCAACAGGATTCTCATCAGAAGCCAAAATTACTCAAGAAGAGATCACAAAAGGGGTTTTTTTGCACACTCAAGAGCACTTATCTTTTCAACGATCACCAAAATGTTGCATATTTCACATGCAACATTTTGGAACCAGCCTCCTCCAACACGCTCCCTCCCACTCACTACTCGCAGTGTATTTTATTTTCTTTAACACAAAATTGATTACTGCAACTTTGTTGAGCCACTGCCTACCCACCTCAACAACATCTGAAGCAAGTGCTGGACTGCTTCATATGCTTAGAAAGACAGAAACAATCACCTACCAGTACTAAATAAATATTTCTCTTGGCAATAATCCAGGCGAGTTGCGAGATGCCACTGGTACCTACTATCAATCATTACTATTTACCTGCAGCCAGTCATGGGTCACAATAGCCAGTATCACCAGTAAGATTTGTATCACCCTTACTATGGCTCTGTTTTTACTAAGAACAGCTCTATGAGCAAACAAATTACTAAATAAAAGTAATATTATACAGGTGGCAGTTTAAGAAACATGCACAAATTAATAGAACTATGTTCAAGTTAAAAGCACTGCACAAATCACTTTCACATTTTTAGATCTGTTGCTATGAAATAAATAGAGAGTACACACCGGCATTTTGCAACTTTCAGTGCATGCTGGCTGGCAGTAACACAAACAGATCTACATGAAAAAAATCAGTTCATAAGACTTTAGTTTAAGAAGCAGAGAACAGAAAACAAGAGATTGCACTTGAAACTAGAAAAAGCCCAGATATGACATCAGTAACACATTTGCTTTTCCTTCATTACAAGGAAAGGATTTCAGAACAGGAAGAACCATTATGCTATGTACTACTACACATTTTCTTTAGAAGAGTGGATTTTGAGGGCTCTGACTGACAGGGACGGAAATTTTTCACTCTGTTTCCTTGTGCAGGTATAGGAGCTATTCCTCAATAAAATCCCAGACTACAGTTTACAAGCTCCAGCTTACACCGCAGCATTTCCAAACCAAATTGAAATCAGTGATACCTTGATTGGAAAATTAGGTTGTAATATTATAAGCAATCCTCACTCATGTATCAAAATTTTTTATTTTTACCCAGATTGATTACCAGATCATAATCTGCACCACAGCCTCATGTGGTACTACAGTTAAAGTCCCTAGAATAAAAATTCCCTACATTTCCCTACCTTTTTATGCCAAGCATGATACTGTAAATGTTTCCTAAGCCTGTATCTGTGTATAAGTGTGTTGACTCGAAGACCAAGGGAAAAAAGCAGTCCCTCCTTGAGGTCTTCAGAGGGACTGAGACTGAGAATCTGAGGTGCTTCAAAAGACTTGCTGGGAAATAAAGGAAGCTGAACAGAAGGACATAATAAGGGTCCTGATAAGGTCTACCAAGAGATAATATCCCATTTCACAATATCTGGAGTATTTGGATAACCAAGCTGTACTGCAGGTCAGCAGACACTTTAGCACAACGCTTCAGTTTGCAGACAAGTTCTGGATAAAGAGCAGCAAAATCTTTTGAAGAGGGCAGAAAACTATACAGGGAGACCCTTCCATGGCACAGGTTTTACATCAGTCCCTCCAGACCTTTTTCCCCTCTTGAAAAGCAGAAGTTCATACAGAACAACTTGTAAAAACAACCAATGGACAGAACACGTCCGTCAAGATCATTCACAAATCCTTTGAAGATCCCTACCTGTAATTCTAAACTGTGTTAAGTGGTAGAGCCTTAGAAACTTCTATTGAAGTCAAACTAGAAGGGTGAAAGTGATAAAGAGTGAAAGTGATGTGATAGGCTCTTTTTGCTCTCCTCTCCCCAATCTTCTCCCTTCTCCACCCTCTTACCACTCCTGAAAAGTATTATCTGGTTCTCTACCTCTAAGCAGAGGTTATGCATACACTGCCCAGATGATTGTATTTAGTTTCCCCAGTTTTTGAGAAAGGCTATTGGCCAATTCTGTTAGTGTTTTAATAAAAGCCCCTTGAATTTTAACTCAGTCTGTTGCAATTAATGAAGACCTGTCAGAAAGGGTATTTAAAAAGTCTTGAGCACAATTTGTTTTCTTTTCAGACATGCTGAGAGAGAGATTGTTTTTTCCAGGGTGCAGTTCCATAAAACAAGGTCAGCCAACACAGTGCTCCTACCTCTCACATGCCTTCCTGGTCCTTGCTTTACATTGCTCGTATTACCTAGCACTGGCTTGACATGCATGGGCATCAATACAAACTGCACTCCTCAGTGAGCCAAATAATCTCTAACCGAGAAGAAAAAAGTAGCTAGTTTTAAAATGGGACAGTGACTTGAATCAAGATCGACAATTCTGACTTAAAAAAATTCCTGTCTAAGATTAGGAACTGTGTTGTTTTTCTGTGTCCTGCCCCATGATGTGCTCTCTATCAGACCTTAACTTACTCTCCAGTTCTCCAGGCAGATGCACCCGCATTCAGCACGTCCTGCCGGGAGGAAAAACATGATCAACCTGGTTTCACCCTCCTCCTCAAAGAAAAGGGATTTCCACTCACTTTAAAACCAGATGACATAGTCATTGCTTTTTTTTTTTTAATAGAACAGAGGTAACTACCACAGGCTACTGCAAAGGGAAAGACAGAACTAAATATAGTAAAGAAAAAGCAGGATGCTGAGAGACAAAATTATTCCAGATCACGTTCTAACTTTAACTGTGTTACACTGGTTTTAAATGCTTTCTAGTTAAAAATTGTGCTCTGGTCTTCATGAATACTCAGCCAAGAAAAGTCACAATGAAAATGAGATAGAAGGTGACGGGAAACGGCTTACAGCAGCGTTTACCAACCGAAACCAAG